>NC_139224.1:58611907-58791907 GCF_055691185.1 Crinia signifera
ACTAGGGCCACATATAGGATATTTATGAAAACCAAAGAATTGGGGGAATCAATTTTTAGTCACATTTCTCTAGTAAAATCTACTGTATTCGTTAGAAAAATGTATTAAAATTGAAACTCTGCAAAAAAAATGAAATTTTGAAATTTCACCTACACTTTGTTTTAATTCCTGTGAAACACCTAAAGGGTTAACAAACTTCCAAAATGCTGTTTTGAATACTGTGAGGGGTGCAGTTTTTGAAATGGCATCATTTATGGGGGTGTCTCACATACAAGTCCCTCAAAGTCACATCAGAACTGAACTGGTCCCTAAAAAAATCAGTGTTTGAAATTTTCTTGAAAATTTGAGAATTTGCTATTCATATTGTAAGCCTCCTAGTGTCCAAAAAAATTAAAAGGAAGTTGAAATAATGATGGAAATATAAAGTAGACATATGGTCTATGTTAGTTATTAACTATTTTGAGTGGTATGATTATTTGTCTCACAAGCAGAAAATTTAACATTTTGCAAATCGCTAAATTTTCCATTTTTTCACGACATTTTGGTATTTTTCACAAAAAAACACAGACTGTATCGACCCAAATTTACCACTAATTTGAAGTACAATGTGTCACGAAAAAACAATCTCAAAATCACTGGGATAAGTAAAAGCAAAAAAAAGTTATCCCCACTTAAGTGAGAGATGTCAGATTTGAAAAAAATGGCTCTGTCAGGAACGCCAAAACTAGCTCTGTCAGGAAGGGGTTAACATATTTTTTCCGTCACGGTGGTGTCCCGATAAGGGTAGCGCTATACTGTGGTGTATCACCCCTCTTTTTTCCTTCATTTCTGAACTTTGTGCCTTAAAGGTTAGACCCAGCCGATACATCACCAGCTGCAACCCTGTGAGCGCCTGAGAAAAATCCTGAACCCTAAACTTCTAGTGTGGAGTGCAGGCTGCGCAAAATGCCTGAGGGCTGTGGGTGCAGCGGCGGGGGCAGGCAGTCCGCAGTGTCTGGGAAGCGATGTGCGGGCGCTGCGGACAGCGGCGGCAGAATGTGAAACAAAATTCAAAAGATAGGCTTGCCGCTGATTGGCTAAGAGTGCTCTCTTTCAGCCAGTCAGCGGCCTTGCTGCTTCGCTGCTGATTGGCTGAGAAAGAGCTCTCTCAGCCAATCAGCGGCAGGCCTATCTTTTGATTTTCACATTCTGCCGCAGTGTTCACACAGCGCTTCCCGGACACTGCAGACTGCCCGCCCCACAGTTGCACCCACAGCCCCCGGCTTCACGCAGCGTAGACCTCCTGCCCCTGCAGCTCCCTGGGAATTACATGGGATAAATCACATGTCTACATCAGGCCCCGCCCCCCAAAGTACTGCTGACAGTCTCCTCTCCTAGCTTCTCCTGGAGAGGAGACTTTCAAAGTAGTCAACGCTGCATTATGGTAGCCATACTGTATGTTAGTTATGACCAAACACAAATAGAACCTTATCCATTGCACCTACTGGTCACAGTATCTAATAATCCACTCTGGTTCTAGGAATGCTGTCCATCCCTATTGGAGATACCTAGTTGTTATCAGATATGACTGAATACTTTCCATTACACAAGATGCTTGAATTGTAAATGATTTCCTTTATTTGCTTAAAGGAAAAGAATAAAACCTACAGTGATAACAATCATGCCCCTTTCAGACCCCACTTAAAAACCAGTATTTTGCAGATTTTTAACCGTTTTAAAACGGTAATCTGTGCGGTCTGAAAGGTGCAGAACCACTTTACCGTTTTACAAAAGCCGTTTTTGTAAAACGGTTAAAATGGAGGGTCCTACCCATTTCAGACCCGGTATTTTGGCATCAAAATCAGGTCTGAAACGGTATTTAGGACCCAGCCAATGAGTCTGGGTATAGGTACTAAATTCAGCGCAGTGAATATTTAATGAGAGCTCATTAAATATTCATAGCACTGGAGACCCCCACGCCGGTTAAAATCCCCCGACTCCCCGCAGCCTCCTGCTAGTCACCGCCGGGACCGTAACCGCCACATAGGGCTGCGGCTCAGCGCTCAGCTCCTCCACCGAGGAAGAGGACGAGGAGGACGCGGCCCTGCAGAGGAAGAGTTCCAGCCCCTGGCACACAGCGGGGCTCAGGCTGTTAGAGTACAGGGGTAGAGCCACGCCGCTGCCCTCCTCCCTACACTCCCTCCCTGGGCATCCGAGCTCTGGTGTGCTGCCCACCCAGGCTCCCCCCTCGCTCTTCGTTCTGGCCCCGCTGGAGGAGGAGGCGGCAGCAGCAGCAGCATCGAAGGCCTGGCCTAACACCCTCATCGCTCCGGACGAGCATCCCCCCGGCCTGAGCAGGCGGGCAGCGACCTCGCTGGCCATGGTGTCCGATGTGCAGAGCAGCGGCCAGAGCCCAGGGGACACGTGTCTCTGGTAGATGTGCATGTAGCCCCACCGCAGCTCCCCGCGCACCCACTCCCGCTCCTGCGGCTGCACCTGCGCCCACTGCTTGTACTTCAGCAGCAGCTTCCCATCCAGGCTGAAAACCGCACTGGCTTTGACCCTGTATTTGTAAAGTTTCCAAAAACGGGTCAGCCAGTGTCCAAAAAACGGCACTGAGATGCAGTGTTAAAGGGGTTTTACCTGGCAGACCCGTTTTTGGAAACGTTTTCAAATACAGGGTCAAAGCCAGTTATGCGGTCTGAAAGCAGCATCAGTGACATATATATAGAGACGTGATAAACCCAGTTTAGTGTACATTGAAATGTACAGTATGTGTTTAATCTAAAGGTGGTCAGCTTTATAAAATACAACTCATCCCCAGTTACTCAAAGTTCTTAAACCATCAGCTTCTTGTCCCCCCTCACCTGAGCCCCTGTCCGGTGTGGTGAGGCGTCACGACTGCTTGCACTTCTAGCTTTTGAACCATAGAACTCCTGCACAAAGACACAAAGCTTTAATTCCTGCAGCCAGTAGACGCGTGCACACATTCCTCACACACAGATCCAGATGCACTAAGCTTCAAATGTGATAAAATGGAGAGTGATAAACAGCCAGCTAATCAGCTCCTATGTGCCATGTCACAGACTGTGTTTGAAAATTGCCATGCAGGAGCTGATTGGTTGGTTGTTTATCACTCTCCATTTTATCACTTTTGAAGCTTAGAGCATCCGGCCCTCAGCTGCAATATTATTCAGTGGGCACTTTTATAATATAATAACATAGTAATTAAGGTTGAAAAAAGATGTTAGTCCATCGAGACGGATTAAGGTCTGTGGGGGCCCTGTACAACAAAATGATGGGGACTGGAATGGTGTCCGTCCCTGATGGAGGTACCAAATTGTTATCAGATGTGACTGAATACTTTCTATGACACAGGATACTTGAATTATAATTATTTTCCTTTATTTTGGGGGGAAGAATTTAACATACAATGATAATAATTCAGTAAGATATATGCATAGAGGTGAGAGGCCCATCTAACTACACTTTGAGATGTAAAGTACAGTATACAGTATGTTTAATCTACAGGCGATTAGCTTTGGGAAAAAAGTACAGTTCATCCCCAGTTACTCCAAATTTTTATTCCAACTGCTTCTTTGTAGCCCCTCACCATAAGCGAATCTAAGGGGTGGTCCGGGGGCAGCCACCAATACCACCAATCACGCTTCTGATTGGCTGCCAGCCGGGAGCTCTGGCTCGCGGTCCAGTGAGTATTGAAGATATCCACGGGGGACGGAGCTGCTGCTTTTCATAGAAGTTAGACAGTGACTATAAAGCCGGGCAGCACACAGCCTTTTCTGCCCGGCTGTCATATCTCCATAAAATGTGTGTGCCCGGTGTCCCCTTTGGCAACGAGCAATTTCCTCCCCTTTGGCAACGAGCAACTCCTCTCTTCCCCCCCCCCCCTTGGCAACGAGCAATTTCACTCCCCTCTGGCAATGAGCAATCCCCCTCCCCCTTGGCAACAAGCAAATTCACTCCCCTTGTGCAATGGGCATTTAACCCCCACTTGGCTACAAACAATTCCCTACCTCTTGGCAACAAGCATACATTCCCACTTAGCAACGAGCAATCCCCACTCTCCCTTTGCGATGAGCATTTAACAACTCCCTCTTGGCAACAAGCATGTATTCCTCCTTGGTAACGAGCATGAAGCCCCTTTTGGCATCGAGCATGAAGACCGTGGCATCGAGCATGAAGCCCCTGGCATCAAGCAAGAACCCCCTAGCAATAAGCATGTAGGTAAGTGGCACTTATGTGTCAAATATGTAATGGGCATTACGGTTTGATATATAGTATGTAATGGGCATCATGATGTGTGGCACAATGTGTAATGGGCATTATGGTGTGTGGCACAATGTGTAATTGGCATTATGGCGTGTGGCCTTATGTAAAATTGGCATTAGGGCGTGTGGCTTTATTTGTAATGGGTATTATGGAGTTTGCTAAAATGTGTAATGGGCATTACGGTGTGGTCTAATATGTAACACCACGCCCCTTTTGTGATGACACGCCTCCTTTCCGTGAGATCAAGCCCCCACATAATGGGGCAGATGTATTAAGCTTTAACTAGATATAAATCCAAGGGTGATAAGGAGAGATAAACGTCCAGCCAATCACCTGCTAACTCCCATGTTACAGGCTGTGTTTGAAAAAAGTCAGTAAGCAGCTGATTGGCTGGACGTTTATCTCTCCTTATCACACTTGCATCTCTTGTTAAGGCTTAATACATCTGCCCCTTTAACCCCTTCCTGACACAGCCAGTTTTTGCCTTCCTGACAGAGCCCTTTTTTTCAAATCTGACATGTATCACTTAAGTGGGGATAACTTTTTTTTGCTTTTACTTATCCCAGTGATTTTGAGATTGTTTTCTCGTGACACATTGTACTTCAAATTAGTGGTAAATTTGGGTCGATACAGTCTGTGTTTTTTTGTGAAAAATACCAAAATGTCGTAAAAAAATGGAAAATTTAGCAATTTGCAAAATGTTAAATTTTCTGCTTGTGAGACAAATAATCATACCACTCAAAATAGTTAATAACTAACATAGACCATATGTCTACTTTATGTTTCCATCATTATTTCAACTTCCTTTTAATTTTTTTGGACACTAGGAGGCTTACAATATGAATAGCAAATTCTCAAATTTTCAAGAAAATTTCAAACACTGATTTTTTTAGGGACCAGTTCAGTTCTGATGTGACTTTGAGGGACTTGTATGTGAGACACCACCATAAATGATGCCATTTCAAAAACTGCACCCCTTACAGTATTCAAAACAGCATTTTGGAAGTTTGTTAACCCTTTAGGTGTTTCACAGGAATTAAAACAAAGTGTAGGTGAAATTTCAAAATTTCATTTTTTTTGCAGATTTGCAATTTTAATAAATTTTTCTAAGGAACACAGTAGATTTTACTAGAGAAATGTGACTAAAAATTGATTCCCCCAATTCTTTTGTTTTCATAAATATCCTATATGTGGCCCTAGTGTGCACGTTGACCAAACCACAGGCTTCATAATAGAAGGAGCACCTACTTGATTTTGGAGCCTCCTTTTTATGAGATTATTTTTTAGGCACCATGTAGGTTTCTTGGCACCATAAGATGCTAAAATTTAGGAACCCCCCCACAAGTGACCCCATTTTGCAAACTACACCCCTCAGAAAATTCATCTAGGGGTATAGTGTACATTTCAAACCCCCAGGGGTTTCACCAATTGTGGTACAACTGGGCAGTGAAAATGAAAAATAAAATTTTTTTACACAAAAATGCAGTTCTGGCTCAAAATTTTTCATTTTCACAAGGAATGAAGGAGACAAAGCACCCCAAAATCTGTGCCCCAATTTCTCCCGAGTACGGCAATGCCTCACATGTGACCAAAAAATACCATTTGGGTGCATGGCAGGACTCAGAAGGGAAGGAGTGATTTTTGGATTTTGCAGCTCAGATTCTGGTGGAATGTTGGTGGGTGCTATGTGGCATTAGCAAGACCCCCCAAGCACCAATACAGTGGAACCCCCCCACAAGTGACCCCATTTTGCAAACTACACCCCTCAGGGAATTCATCTAGGGGTATAGTGTACATTTCAAACCCCCAGGGGTTTCACCAATTTTGATACAACTGGGCTGTGCAAATGAAAAATTAAATTTTTTACACAAAAATGCAGTTCTGGCTCAAAATTTTTCATTTTCACAAGGAATGAAGGAGAAAAAGCACCCCAAAATCTGTGCCCCAATTTCTCCCGAGTAAGGCAATGTCTCACATGTGACCAAAAAATACCATTTGGGTGCATGGCAGGACTCAGAAGGGAAGGAGTGATTTTTGGATTTTGCAGCACAGATTCTGGTGGAATGTTGGTGGGTGCTATGTCGCATTAGCAAGACCCCCAAAGCACCAATACAGTGGAACCCCCCCACAAGTGACCCCATTTTGCAAACTACACCCCTCAGGAAATTTATCTAGGGGTATAGTGTACATTTCAAACCCCCAGGGGTTTCACCAATTTTGATACAACTGGGCAGTGAAAATGAAAAATTACATTTTTTTACACAAAAATGCAGTTCTGGCTCAAAATTTTTCATTTTCAG
Organism: Crinia signifera; assembly: GCF_055691185.1. Lineage (NCBI taxonomy): Eukaryota > Metazoa > Chordata > Amphibia > Anura > Myobatrachidae > Crinia > Crinia signifera. Next base: position 58,618,477 of record NC_139224.1, read on the forward strand.
AAGGTATGAAGGAGAAAAAGCACCCCAAAATCTGTGCCCCAATTTCTCCCGAGTACGGCAATGTCTCACATGTGACCAAAAAATACCATTTGGGTGCATGGCAGGACTCAGAAGGGAAGGAGTGATTTTTGGATTTTGCAGCTCAGATTCTGGTGGAATGTTGGTGGGTGCTATGTTGCATTAGCAAGACCCCCCAAGCACCAATACAGTGGAACCCCCCCACAAGTGACCCCATTTTGCAAACTACACCCCTCAGGGAATTCATCTAGGGGTATAGTGTACATTTCAAACCCCCAGGGGTTTCACCAATTTTGATACAACTGGGCTGTGCAAATGAAAAATTACATTTTTTACACAAAAATGCAGTTCTGGCTCAAAATTTTTCATTTTCACAAGGAATGAAGGAGAAAAAGCACCCCAAAATCTGTGCCCCAATTTCTCCCGAGTACGGCAATGTCTCACATGTGACCAAAAAATACCATTTGGGTGCATGGCAGGACTCAGAAGGGAAGGAGTGATTTTTGGATTTTGCAGCACAGATTCTGGTGGAATGTTGGTGGGTGCTATGTCGCATTAGCAAGACCCCCAAAGCACCAATACAGTGGAAGCCCCCCACAAGTGACCCCATTTTGCAAACTACACCCCTCAGGGAATTCATCTAGGGGTATAGTGTACATTTCAAACCCCCAGGGGTTTCACCAATTTTGATACAACTGGGCAGTGAAAATGAAAAATTACATTTTTTTACACAAAAATGCAGTTCTGGCTCAAAATTTTTCATTTTCAGAAGGTATGAAGGAGAAAAAGCACCCCAAAATCTGTGCCCCAATTTCTCCCGAGTATGGCAATGCCTCATATGTGACCAAAAAATACCAGTTGGGTGCATGGCAGGACTCAGAAGGGAAGGAGTGATTTTTGGATTTTGCAGCTCAGATTCTGGTGGAATGAATGGTGGGTGCTATGTGGCATTAGCAAGACCCCCGAAGCACAGTGAAATGATGAACCTAATAATCCATAGATGTGTGGTATATTTTAAAACACTCCTTTATACATAGGCCGGGTTTGTCGGGGCAAGTTTCACAGTGGAAAATAGTTTCCTTTCTTATTCCCTTTTTATAGCAAACTTTGCACCTTTTTTGTGTCCTGCCCTTTCTTGCAGTGGAGGGGATTTCGTTAGGAAAATGCTGCCCTGGTACAATACGGGGCCAGTACTAGAAGTACTGGGGCCCTCTGCCTGCTGGTTCCCAAATATTAGGCCCTTTATGACTTCCTCTTGAAAGTGCATAAATGTCCCCCTCTGGCTGGTAGAACGGAATAGCACGTAAGCGTTATACAGTGCCATCTGGATGATATACACGGCCAGCTTCTTGTACCAGATTTTTGTTTTCCGCAGGGCACTGTACGGCTTCAGTACCTGATCTGAAAGATCCACTCCGCCCATGTACCTATTGTAATCTAGGATACAATTAGGTTTTGAGGTGTGGGTACTGGTACCTCGTACAGGGATGGAGGTGGTACTGTCTCCATGAATTGTTGTCAGTATAAGGACATCCCTCTTGTCCTTATATTTGACCAACAACATATTTTCGGTGCATATTCCCCTACTTTCACCCCTTCTCATTACTTGGGCAATGTGCGTTTTTGGGAGGCCTCTTTGGTTCTTACGCACAGTACCGCAAGCTGCTGTACCTCTTGAACCAAGGGCCTTAAACAGGGGGATGCTAGTGTAAAAGTTATCCACATAGAGGTGATAACCTTTATCCAGGAAGGGGTGCACTAAATCCCAGACAATTTTTCCACTAACACCTACGAGGGAGGGGGGGCATTCTGGCGGTTAAATTCTTGAATCCTTCCCTTCATATACCCTAAACCTGTGGGTGTACTCTGAGGTGCTTTCACACAGCTTATACATTTTTATGCCATACCTTGCCCTCTTACTGGGAAGGTACTGGCGGAATTTAACCCTTCCTTTAAAATGTATAAGGGACTCGTCAATACAAATAAATTTTTCAGGGATGTACATCTCTGCAAATTTGGCACTGAAATGATCAATGACCGGCCTGACTTTGAATAGCCGGTCAAAGGTGGGATCATCTCTGGGTGGGCACAGTGTATTATCGGTGTAATGTAAAAATTTAAGGATTATCTCAAAACGAGCCCGAGTCATGGCCATACGGTAAAATGGGGTGCTGTACAGAACATCTGTACTCCAATATTGCCTAATTTCTGGCTTTTTTACTATGCCCATATGTAACACCAGACCCCAAAACGTCATCATCTCTACTGCATCTACAGGGGTCCACCTAGCAAATGATGACGTGGGGTTTTGAGCAATAAACTGCTGGGCATATAAATTAGTTTGGTCCACCATTAAATTTATAAAATCATCAGAGAAAAATAATTTGAAAAAAGTCAATTTCTCTGAGACCTGCTGAATCAAATTGGATTCCTGGGATGGCCAAAACCTCAGGAACCTGGGGCTCAAAATTGTCTGGTGGTGGGGTCCATACGGGATCAATCATTTGGGGGGGGTCTCAGCTGCTCTACGGGGGCATCTTTGAGGGGGTCCCTCATCAGCAGAGGAGGAAGAGGAGCTTAAGGCGAATCCTTCAAATTCCCCGCTTGCATCACTGGCTGTGTCAGAGTCAGAGTCAGAGGCAAGCATGGCATATGCCTCATCCGCTGAATACATTCTTCTGGATGACTGGGATGACATTTGGGATGCCATTTTTATTTTTGTGTTTCTGTAAGTGTAATGTTTCAACACGTGTATAGTGTAGGGGGGGTACAAACTTTATTTCAACACGGGGGGTATGTAGTGTGTAGTGTGTATGTAGTGCAGAAAAAAAAAATACTTTATACAGGAATTTGATCCCAATAAAAAAAAAAAAAAAATTGAAGGGGTTAAAAAAAAAAAAAAAAAAAAGGTCCTGCGCCAAAAATTGAGCACAGATGTTGGTCAGTAACGTCCGTCACTGAACAGCGCTCAAAGGCAACAGGAATTTGATCAAAAAAAAAAAAAATAGATCAACCCTGTGCCGAAAAAGCTGATCAGTGATGTACGTCACTGATCAGCGCACAGTGGCCACAGGACACCCACAAAATCACAGTGTGTGTAAAAAAAAAAATTAAAAAAAGACCCCACAGCACCCTCTAAAAAAAAAAAAAAAGGTGATCAGTGATGCGACACTGATTACCAGTGAGGGGCAGCAGGTGCACAACCTTTGGTGCAACTGACAGTGCAACTGGCAGCAACTGACAGGTATATATATATAAAAAAAAAAAAACCTGCACCCCCAAAAAGTTGCTGATCAGCACAGATATACTAATCAGCACAAAAGGGGGGGTAGCAGACACAAAATATAGCACTCTCTATCACTCTCTGTCACTATCTCTCTCTATCTCTCACTATCTCTCACTATCTATCACTCTCTATCACTCTCTATCACTCTCTGTCACTATCTGTCCCTATCTCTCACGATCTGTGACTCTATGACACTGCTGCAGCAGCACACACAGAAGTCACAAGATCCAGGAAGTATCCAGCTGCTGGCAGCACGCTACCAGCGGTGATCAGCGGTGATCAGCGGTGATCAGGTAAGTTTCAGGCAAGGATCAGGTATGTATCACGACAGATTGGCACGGTGACCGCTCTGCACGCAATTCCAGACCGGAATGGCGTCTGCAGCGCAGTCACCGTTAGTTTAAATCACGCGCCTTGGCTGTGATTGGTCCGTGGGTCCCACGGACCAATCACAGCCTTGGGGGCAGGTGGGGTGAGGTGTCGTCGTCACTGATGACCCCCTCATGCCCCCTGACGCCCGGCGGTGATTGACACCTGTGTTACCGAGCGTCTGATTCGCCAGTAACACAGGAAAACGCTGTGAATGGCTGTTCACACTGAACAGCCAATCACAGCGATCGCCGACGGGGGGGCGGCATCGCAGCCCCCCCTGGGCATGCAGGGACATGTCTGCTGTCAGGGACAGCAGACATCGTCCCTCTGTCACTGCGTCTCGAGACGCAGTGGCACTTTGAAGTCATGACGTATATATACGTCATGTGTCGGGAAGTACATCCCGGCCATGACGTATATATTCGTCAAATGTCGGGAAGGGGTTAATAGCAATATAGCTGGAATGTAATGCTGCCCGAGTTCGGTGGCAGTGCGGGAAGCTGGACATAATTCAAATGTTTCTTTAAAGAGGAAATCACTTACAATGTATGGTTTTGCCTTGTAAGTGATTGCCCCTTTTAAAAAAAGGCCGACATCCCTCACTGCCGCCAAACTAGGGTGGCATTACATTCCACTCTCTATATATATATAACAATGTAACAAATTGAGTACATGCAGTATTTGATTGTTCAATAGTGTGTGTGCTTAATTAACATTGACTATTATCATTATTACTAGTGGCAGTATCCATTAGCTGCGGTAATATCCCGCATCTTATTGGTTTGCCAGGGGCTATTTATTTCAACCCAGCATTTATTGGGGATTATGCTTTGGGTGCCTCACAAAGTACAGTATAATCCCTGATAAGCAGCCCTCAATAAGCATTGTGAAAATACATAGATTAGCGCTTTATCACAGGACCAATATATTTTTGCCTGAAAAACAAGTGAGATAATATTTTTAGTATATTACTGCATTCTGTACACACTCATTTTGCAGTATATCAGCTCTGTTATTAATCTATATAATGATGTACTATATGCAATACACTGACTGCATGTCATGCCTCCATGCTGTCACATCATAGACCCCCTAATCTATCATCTCTCCCTTCTCCCAGCTAACCAATCTCCTTATAATATCTTTACCTGTTTTAACCTACTGTACTATATTTTTCTGTACTCTGAAGGCCCCCATACACATATCCAATTTGGGCCGATTTTGCCTGACTCCAACGGATCAGGCAGAGAAATCGGCCCAAATCGGATGCGTTTGTCACCTCATCCGACCCAATGTGGATCCTACAGATTGAACCTGCTCCAGGTTCAATCTATCTGATCGGACCCATCAGTGGCACATCGCGGGTGTTTTTTAGCACCCACAATGTGTTGGTCCGATCCGGAGGTGTGAGGCAGCGGTGAAGCACCGCTAGCATACACCTATGTAAAGGGGGCGGACAGCATGGGGTCCGGGCTGCGTGAAGTGCCCGAGGGCTGTGGGTGCAGCTGCAGGGCGGGCAGTCCGCCATGTCTGGGAAGCGATGTGCGGGCACTGTGCACAGCGGCGGCAGAATGTGAAACAAAATTCAAAAGATAGGCTTGCCACTGATTGGCTAGGAGTGCTCTCTCTCAGCCAGTCAGCGGCCTTGCTGCTTCGCTGCTGAAGAGCTCTCTCAGCCAATCAGCAACATCTTTTGATATTTTTTTTTCACATTCTGCCGCTGCTGTCCACAGTGTCCGCACAGCGCTTCCCGGACACTGCAGGCTGCCCACCCCACCGTTGCACCCACAGCCCCCGGCTTCACGCAGCCCAGTCCTCCTGCCTCTGCAGCTCTCCAGAAATTACATGGGATAAATCAAAAGCCTACATCAGGCCCCGCCCCCCAAACGGCTGCTGACAGTCTCCTCTCCGAGCTTCTCCTGGAGAGGAGACTTTCAAAGTAGTCAACGCTGCATTATGGTAGCCATGCTATGTATGATATGCTCATGCTCATGTTAGTTATGACCACACACAAATAGAACCTTATCCAGTGCACCTACTGGTCACAGTGGGATGCAGTTTAATCCCGGCGTTCAGAATCCCGACGCTGGAATCCCGACCGCCGAAATCCCGACACTTTCTCCCTCCGTGGGTGTCCGGAGGCATCGGGCCCGCTGCGTGGTGAGTGCAGCGAGCCCGCAAGGGGGGGGGGGGGCGATCCACGTCCCCCCCTTGTCGGAATTTCGGCGGTCGGGATTCCGGCGTCGGGATTTTGAACGCCGGGATCCCGACCGCCAGGATTTCATACTGAATCCGTCACAGTATCTTATTCTGATTAATCCACTCTGGTTCTGGGAATGCTGTACATCCCTATTGGAGATACTGTACCTAGTTGTTATCAGATATGACTGAATACTTTCCATTTCACAATATGCTTGAATCGTAAATTATTTCCTTAAAGGAGAAGAATAAAACCTACAGTGATAACAATCAGTGACATATACAGAGACGTGATAAACCCAGTTTACTGTACTTTGAAATGTACAGTATGTGTCTTATCTATAGGTGGTCAGCTTTATAAAATACAATTCATCCCCAGTTACGCAAAATTTTTAAACCATCAGCTTCTTGTCCCCCCTCACCTGAGCCCCTGTCCGGTGTGGTGAGGCGTCACGACTCCTTGCACTTCTATCTTTTGAACCACCAAACTCCTGCACAAAGACACAAAGCTTTAATTCCTGCAGCCAGTACATGCGTGCGCATGTTCCTCACACACAGCTGCAATATTATGTAGTGGGGACTTTATATACATAGTAACATAGTAATTAAGGTTGAAAAAAAGACGTTTGTCCATCGAGTTCAACAGGAGCGGATTAAGGTCTGTGGGGGCCCAGGACAACAAAATTGTGGGGACCCCCACAGACACCCCCCCTCAGGCTGGTACCTGGGCAGCGCAGGAGTGCAGGGGGTCGCTGCAGCAGATGGGAACTAGTAGCGGTACTGGCTACTAGTTTCCATCCGCTGCAGGGACCCTGGCGCTGACTTCCCATTGGCGGGAAGGACCCCGGTGCTGACTGCCCAGCCGCTGCAGTGACCCCCTGCTCGCCTGTGCTGCGCCACCCGTCTGTGCTGCCCGACCCCGCTGCCCGAGTATGGGGCGACAGGAGCCCAACACAGGCAGCAGTGCTGGTGTGGGGGCCCCTTATGTGTGGGGGCCCGGGGTGACCGTCCCTGTCACCCCGTGCTTATTCCGCCTCTGGAGTTCAACCTATCTAACTTGTAACTACTAAGTAAGTCATATCTACAGGATTCCTTAGTGGCCAAGAATGCATCCAGTTTTGATTTAAATTCATTAACAGAAGTTGCTGTAACCACCCCCATAGGTAATGAGTTCCAGAATTTTACTGCTCTAATGGTGAAGAATCCTCTTCTTAATTCAGTACAGTAATTAATATATATTCCCCAATTTCCCAAATTCTCATGATCACATTTTAATAGCATTATGGGCAGAATGTAATGCTGCCCGAGTTAGATGGCAGTGCGGGATGCCGGCCGAACTAGGATATTTTTTTAAAGGGGCAATCACTTAAAAGGCATGATTTTGCCTTGTAAGTAATTTCCCCTTTAAAAAAAACTGACCGAGTTTGACCGGCATCCCGCACTGTCACCAAACTCGGGCAGCATTACATACCGCCCTATATGTATAACAATGAAACACCTTTCTTTTGAATTGCTCCTCCTGCCCACTGTATACTATATGGAATATAGGTGGCTGCCTCTTCTGGTACTTACAAGCAGGAATGGCATCCTGCAGCGGTAATCCCTGGAATGTCTTTTGGATGCTCCGGGCAGACACCTTGACAACATTACAGGCTTACAGCCGCTCGGAGCATCCCCTGGGTGCATTAACTGGCGCAGCACATCCCAGTGCTTTGTGGCCCGTCCCATGTGTGACATTATGTCATCCTGTGTTAACGCATAGTTGCCAACTTTTTGTCTGCCTTTGCGAATGAACCAGAATAACCCCCCTTATCCAGTGCACCTATTGGCCACAGTATCTTATTCTGATTAATCCACTCTGGCTCTTGGACTGCTGTCTGTCCCTATTAGAGATACCTAGTTGTTAGCAGATATGACTGAATATTAAGGGGGTTAAACGGTGGGGATCGCTGAAAACAAGCGACCCTCGCTGTTTAACCCCCACGCAAGACACTCACTGTATTTAACATTTTGGGGGAATCCTCACTGTCCGATGATGGCAAGGATTCCCTAAACAGCGAGGCTCGTGGCTAATGCAGGGAGCCTGCTGCATATAGCAGCGAGCCTCGCTGGCTTGGCGGCCGCAGGCGCCATTTCCACCTCGCTGTAAAAACCCAGCGAGGTGGAAACGGCGTGTGCAGGGGGGTCAGTTCAGTACTGACCATGCGAGCTGTGACAGCGAGCAAAGAGCATTGAATATACCCCTATGTGTTTAACCTATAGGTGGTCAGCTTTAGAAAATACAATTCATCCTCAGTTTCTCCTAATTCTTAAACCATCTGCTTCTTGTCCCCCCTCACCTGAGCCACTGTCCGGTGTGGTGAGGCGTCACGGCTGCTTGCACTTCTAGCTTTTGAACCACCAAACTCCTGCACAAAGACACAATGCTTTAATTCCTGCAGCCAGTACATGCGTGCGCACTTTCCTAGCACTCAGCCACAATATTAATTTGTGGAGCACATTTATCAATTGGTTTAGCTAGTTAAAACTCATTGCATATGATAAATTGTGCTCTAGCCAATCAGCTCCCAAATGACATGTAAGTTACTGTATGAGCTGATTGGCAGGAGAACCATTTATCATACATAAGTTCTAAATAGCTAAAGCTTGTTGATAAATGGGACCCTTTTTGTGATACCCTCAATATACCAAATTCTCATTGTAATAGCATTATATGTATAACTCCTCATGTGCCTTTCTTAGAATATATAAACCTCTGCCACCCTGATGATTGCTTCAGTGTCCTGTCCCCTTATGCAACTATCCATATTTACCATGTACTTGTCTTGTGATGTAATTCGTTATGTGTTTCTGCATTATTATTCTCTGTAAAGCGCTATATAAGAACCTGTTAATAAATAATAAATAATAATAATAACAATGAAACAACTTGGTGAATACAGTATGTACTGCACTTTTATTATTGAATATTGTGTGTGCTTAACATTTATTATTATTATTATTATTATTATTACTATTATTATTATTACTACATTCTGTCACCATAGAATGATTTCTCCATCTGATGGAAATAAACATCAGTATGAATTTACTTTTATTTCATTTGGTGTCCGGTGACGTCAGCCACCCGTCACTGGCAGTCATCGGCCCTCCCGCGTTCCCAGGGAACGGAACAGCGTTTTCATGGGGGACACCCATAAACCGCTAGCCGTTCCCCTGATCCGGCCCCCTCACCGCCCCTGCCCACCCCCTCTGGAGCGAATGGCTCGACAAGTGTGAAACTCGCTGAATCCATTGGCTTCCGGTGTCTGCACAGTATTACCCCCTTCATTTCTGTCTATCTCTGAATCAGGCCCTCCGTCTCCACTTTGAGAATGGCGTACCGCTCTATATGTCTCTGTCTCAATTATTCATTCAAAAATGTTTATATGTATACATATAGATGGGGGAGCTCAAGCATAATCTGAAGGCTAATTTTGTTAAATACCCCTGCCCCCCAAGGGGGTTATTCTGGTTGATTTGCAAAGCTGTGAACTCGAAGCCTTGCGAGTCCACCAAACCCCACCTTGCGAATGGTGGCCTGGCCACCACTCATTCGCAAGGGCCTGCAAATGGATGTTACACAGTAATATCCATTCGCAGCCTAGTGGGATCCACCCACATCATCTGATGGTTGGCGACCATCGAATGATGGTGAAGGTGCACGCATATAAAGGTGATCTCAAGTCACATATATTTGCGTGGATGCTCAGGAGGAAGTGGGGGCCAGCTGACATCCGGTGATGTCAGCTAGTCGCCACCTGCACCCGTGTCATCGGAGCATTTGCATGAGAACACCCAGTATTCTCATGGGAATGCCTCCCCCCCCCCCCTGCACCCTTGGGTGCGTGCACCAGTGCAGACACACACCATCGTACCTCTTTGTGAACTAAGGGGTCCGAATGAACGGACCTGAATAAGACCTAAGTCTATACTGGGTAATTTTTCTTATTCCTATTGGACTTGGAGAAACCTAACTACACCTTTATTAGGAGCCTTAACCCATGAGTCATAGATTGTTGTGCATTCTACTGAGACCACAGGTAAAACAGGTTCCAATATACTCAGCAACAATCAATCTTTAATCATAAGTCTCTTGGGAAAATAATTCATTTATTCTGAAATTGCAAGAGTGAATCTGTGATCTGAACAGCTACAGCTCTGTATATATGTCATGGTTTAGTGGCCATAAGATAAAGAAGTGTTGGCAGCACAGGAAAGATTACATCAGACAAGGGGCCTGATTCAGACCTGAATAGCTGGCTCCCCTGTGCGGCGTCGCCGGGTATCCCGGTCTGTGATTTGGTTTGTCCTTCGGCTAGCGGGTGTCCTCCTCATCCTCGGGCGGCGTGACGTCGTCATGTCACAATTGTGGTGGCTTTTTGCTGTCAGCTGTCCTGCTGCCCACCGCACTGCGGGGTTTAATGTCTGAGGCGGGTGGCAGGCGATGATGTGCTGTGCGGTGGGCGGCAGACAAAGTGCAGGCCAACAGCTGTGTAGTGACGAGGCTTGGGGTGCTGCGGGCCCTCTCCTCCTGTCAGAGTGGCCAGGCCCAGGACACTTGTCCCAATAGTCCCCCCCTGTTGTCGGCCCTGCCCACAGGCTGCATACACTGGTGAAATCATTTGATGGTAAGTGAGCCGCAAATGGCTATGCAGCTTTTCACTGGGCTGCAACATTTTTGCTACTCAATTGCAGCCTTGTGAAGGGCTTGATTACTCTGGCAGGGTGGTGGCTAACCATTCGCATGGTGATCGCATAGCGCTGCTAATTCACTGCCATGCTATACATTGTGAATACTTGTTCACAGCACTGTTGGTGCCTATTGTAGTGTGCTTACCATATCTGTTCTTGGAGGTGGGTGCAGACTCGCTCTCCGGAACTTCAGCTCCTGCCGCATTCGCAAAGATTCCTATAAATAGCAAATTATGCCTGTCACTTTTAGGCTTTCCATGTGGTAATATATGTTTATATTACTCCCCCCCCCCCCTGCAGTTACCCATTGACCAAGTTTATACTGCCTTTACTTTGTGTTTTGACAGTGTAATATTCTGCCATGCAGTTTGCGGCCAGTGATGACAAGTAGGAGGGGGCCTCCCTGTCTAAAGTGACCCCCAGGCCCCCTGAAGGCCTAATCTGGCCCTGAGCAAAGTGCATACATATCTCAATTTATATCCAGAATCAGAATCAACTTTATTGGCCAGGTTTACTCGGAATTTGTTGTGGATATACAGTGCAGCATCAAGCAGGGATGAAGGGGGGAGGCGTTACATAGGTTACATTGACACAACGCTGACGGCAACTCATGCTCGCCGAGTAGCACAGCTGTATAAGCAGGGACAGTACAGTATCACACAGAGAAACATATACCCGCCAAGCTGCACAGCGCCTAGGCAGCCATCAGCGGCACCACGGCGTCCAGTTCATAAATTACCATAGTATATTGCCATATTTGTCAAATCAATGAGGCAGTGAACTCTTACCTCGGGGTACAGGCAAGGGGTTGACTGTCGCCTTGCTCGTCTCCACTGCATTATTGTGTTCTTCCCAGAAAGACTCTCTATAAGTCCAGCCTCCAAGGCCTGAAAAGCCTCAAGCACTTCTGCTGTCCTGTGATTCACGACAGTGGAGAAATGAAGAAAAGTCCACATAATGAGAGAAATATAACTATAACAGAAAAGACATACAGTAATAGCAAAAAACATAGCACAGACACAATAGCACAAAAAAGTTTAGCTTAAGAAGAGAAAGGGCTAAACGGGGTATTGGCATTTGGCCGATCAATAGACATTCCGGTACTTGTTTCCTAGCACGGACACAACGATCATAATCGCGGTCATCGGGGGTAAAATCGGGGCCATCGCGGGCATCGCGGCCGCTAAAAAATCGGGTGCGATGGGCCAGACGCGATGCCCGCGATTTCCCCATAGAGAACAATGTTAAATGCCTCAATTTACCCGCGATGACCACGATTTCCCATAGGAAACAATGTGAAATGGCTCAATTTAGCCAAATTATCATAGGAACAATAGTAAATGGGCCAAAAACACCCCTGAACATTGAAATGTCCCCCCAAAAGAAGTAGACGCCACCCCGCCATCAACGTGAACCCGAAGCGTGGCGAGCGCAGCGAGCCTGCGAGGGGCGGCGGTACGCGTCCTCCGACCTTTTCATGCCCTACTATCCACTAGGGCGTGGAGTGAGAATAGAATAGTGTGGCGAGCGCAGCGAGCCACCGAGCCCGAAGCGTGGCGAGGGGACGCGGATACCTTCACAGTTATACGCGTCCCCTCGCGGGCTTCCCAGGTGTCCATGGCGACGCGGACACCTGGGAAGCCCGCGAAGGGACGCATTTACCTGTGAAGGTATCCGCGTCCCCTCGCGGGGCTCGCTGCGCTCGCCACGCTTCGGGCTCGGTGGCTCGCTGCGCTCGCCACACTATTCTATTCTCACTCCTCGCCCTAGTGGATAGTAGGGCATGAAAAGGTCGGAGGACGCGTACCGCCGCCCCTCGCCACGCTTCGGGTTCACGTTGATGGCGGGGTGGCATCAACTACTTTTGGGGGGACATTTCAATGTTCAGGGGTGTTTTTGGCCCGTTTACTATTGTTCCTATGCTGATTTGGGTAAATTGATCCATTTAACATTGTTTCCTATGGGAAATCGTGGTCATCGCGGGTAAATTGAGGCATTTAACATTGTTCCCTATGGGGAAATCGGGGGCATCGCGTCTGGACCATTTAAGCATTTTTAGGTGCACACGACGCGACCGACCCGATTTTTCACTGTTTTCAATGCATTTCAATGGAAAAATCGGGGGCATCGCGTCGGTCGCGTCGCAGGCCACTCAAATTACCCCCGATGGCCAAGATTTGTGGCCGTGCTAGGAAACAAGTACCGACATTCCTACTGCAACCTGGATTGGTGAAGCCCAAAAGATCCTCCCAGCACCTTCTTGGTTTCTGATGAGTACAAGAGAACTACTGTTTCCAGGAAGAGGGACTGTTCATTCAAGTGAAATATAACTCAAAAAGGTAAAAAATTATCCTATTAGTCCCATCTCTTCATGAAGCAAATCTTCATGAAGTCTGAAACCTATACATACAATAACCAGATCATAATCAAAACCTATCTAACTATATATATGTAGCTGATTCTCAAAAATGATACTGTGCCCCAACAGTTAAAGTAAGAAATTAGTGAAATTATTCCCCCTCTCAAGGAAATTTTCCATACACAGGAATATATTGCAGGTTCCCATTATGTTTTTCAAAAGATATTGGGGTATTCCATTATAATCTATTACCTTGACCCATTAATGTCTTATCACAACATTGCTCTTACTTCCTTTCCTCTCCAAATATTCTCTCCACTTCTGCTTTCCCAGGACTGTGTGTTTGCGATTTCTTTTTGACATTTCGGTTAAGGTCAGGTCTCAAAAGCTTGGCTTGTGGTATATCGGCAAGCATGGTATAATGCATACGACTTGATGCTCCTCGTGGACTACATTCAGAGTCAAGGGAGCTAGTGGATGACGTAAGTCGACGACTGACTCCGAGGTTTGGAGGATCTTGCCTTACACGAGATGCACTTTGATTAGAGAAAGCTGACTGGGAGGCACCTCGATCAGTCCCATAACGAGAAACATCCACACGTCCTCTCTGAGCACAGTTTTTATTGAAGGGTTCTGCATTGGCTGTGAATTTAACATGTTAAGAGAATGATGATAGGTGCAATAGGGCCTTCATTCTAGACAAAAAAATAATAAAATGGCCAACAACTAACACATAATTTAATATGAGTATTTAAGATATTATAAACTATCAAGCTAAAAAAATAAAGATATATGTGATTGAAGAATTAAAAAGTGAAATGGAGAATGTCAGGCATGTGGTCTTTGAACCAAGAATGGAAGTACCTTACTAAAATACCATCTGGCCAAACTATCAGATTCTTGAGCAAGTTCTGTGGGCCATACATCTACAGCCCGATTGCCAGATGCCAATCCATCAGGGGATCGGCAAAATATGGTATGTAAAAAATACCAGACTTGCTAATTCTAATCCTTTTTGGGTCAGAATCTGCAAAATTGGAGGATTTCCAACATGCTGGATTTTTTCAGACAACCCAACCCAATCATTGGCAAATGGGCAATAGCCCCAACTGATTGGAGATATGAGACCCAGTAGACTTTTTCCATCGATTGTAAATAACCAGCCTTAGATTTTGTGCAGTAAAATATGTTATTTAACTTTGTAACTAACTTTTTAATCAAAACAAAGATACCGATAGACCTGTTTTTGGTACTGAAGATCTTCTAATGAAGTTCCCAGACTGGCTGATGCCCTCCGCACTTCTTTGATGTGATCTGGCTGGGGAGGTGCTCCGTTGAAAAGTGTGAGGTGATACACTCCTGTGTTGATCTCTGAAAGGAGAAGAACTTCTTGCCTGTGACATAATTGGAGATGTACTTCTGGTCAGAGTTCTCACAGGGGAGTTAGTCCTAGATTGGGTTCTCACGGGAGAGGCGCTTCTCTGTTGTGGTCTCATAGTTGAGGTACTTCTCACCTGAGTTCTTACAGGAGATGCACTCCTTTGCTGGGTTCTCACTGGAGAAACATCTCTTTGCTGTCTTTTGACAGGTGAGTTATTTTGGTAGGAGTCCATGGAAGAATAGCTTTTGTGTGATCTCATTAGAGATGAATCATTCTTCTGGGATGTTATAGGGGAATAATTATTTTGTTGGGATCTGACAGGGGAAGAACTTCTCTCCTGAGATCTCAAAGGGTAGAAGCTTCCTTGCTGTGATGTTCCAGGAGAGGGACTTCTATGAAGCATATTTGCAGGAGAGGGACTTCTGTGCTGGGATCTCAAAGGAGAGATACTCCTTTGCTGGGACTTCACAGGGGATGATGTCTTCTGTTGTTGGTACAGAGAAGTGCTCATGGGTCTTGAGTTTCTCTGTGTAGGAGCATTACTTTGTTGTGGAGACTTCATGGGAAAGTTCCCATAATTTCCGGAAAACTGCATTTCACCTTGTTCTTCGAATAGCTCAGACACTTCCTTGTAGAAACGTTTCAGTCCCCATCCCTGAGGAGTGTAGGAAATAAATAGTCATATGGTCAGTAACAGGGTGTCATCTCTAGGTTGAGTGGGTAAATGAAAAAAAGATATGTGATGTATGTCAACAATCTGTCTATTACTTGTACCTAAGGACCAGAGAACATAGACGGAAAACAATACAAGTTGTGTTTTTGCTGAGACATGATCATGGTCCTTTGGCTATGCTATAGACCACAGGGTTTAAAGATTATGGCTATGGATTATGGCTCAGAAAAAAAGTTAAAGAATGTTTAAAAGGGTCAATCACCAATTGAACTGGCAGGTTGCTGAAATCTCAAGGTACAGCATGCCACTGGTGCTGCCTGGGCCAGAGATGCCGAGTCGGTGACTGCTGACTAAATGCACTATACCAGTGGTTCCCTAAACTGGATTGGTGGTCCAGAACTAAATAAATGATTTATGCTTAAGGTGATAGGCAAAACCAGTACTGATGGCTGCTAATCATAAAATATGTTGACAATCAGAAGCACAACTGTACACCACCACATAACTGATGCTAAGGATGACAGGTATACACAATTAAAAACTTTTACCTAAGGTGTGACATAAAAAAAATGGTACACTGCACAACACTTATTTTTGGTAGCCTTAGTTTTTCTTGACAATGGTGATTATTCAGACCTGGCTGCGAATTTCAGGCCAAGTGATTGATAGACTGCACATATTGATAGACTGCGTGTGCATTCTGCTTGTAGTACGCAAGCGCAAGGCCTTCATGCGATAACTCCTGCTACTTTTTGATTGTTGGCTGTACGCATGTTGATTGACAGGAAGCCGGCATCTGTGGGCAGAAACCAGACATTTTTTGGGAGTGTCAGGGAAAACGCAAGCGTCCCCAGGCATATGAAGGGAAGGCGTGTGACGTCAGCACCAGCCCCAATCCGACTTCTTCAATTGCAGCCACTGAGTAAGTCCTGGGCTACGCACAGACTGCACATACTGGCAACATCATTTTTATACATACTATTCATGGATTAAAGGGTGATTTGGAACCAAGCCCAAGGGCATAACTACCATAGGAGCAGGGGGTGCAGCTGCTATGGGGCCCAGAGCTGAAGGGGGCCCATCTTTGCTGTCTAACCAATATGTTTTCCATACATATTTCATCATCCGTTACTAAATAGGGGGCCCTTAAAAACTTTTGCTATGGGGCTTACGAATATCTAGGTACGCCTCTGACCAAGCCTCTCAAGCTTGAACTAGAACCCACAACTATCTATGTTCTGAACTTCAGACTACAGTCTCCTGAACATATATCAGAGGCACTACTCATGTAGATATTACAGTTGCAGCTTCTGAGATGCATTTCTACATCCCTCTATGGGTGGTAGGTATCAGACATTACATTTTGAATGTGATACACCCAATCCCTGATCTCATGCATAGCAGCATTTAGTAACACCATATGCGTGTACAATTATTATTATTATTATTATTAAACTTGCAAGCCACAGCTCCTTTAATAAGATTTGTTTATGATCTTGGCGTTTTTCGGTGCATGTGCAGCAGAGGGCCAGCACATGCGCAAACTGCAAGATCTCTCTTGAGGAATTATACGAAGGCAATTCTTCTATTGGGCCACTCCATCGAGAGATTGCATTGTTCTACTGAGAACAAACTCATTGCCGTCTGGAGCTTTGTACATGTGGGAAAGGAGGTCAAACCAGTTTTTACAATAACATTATCATTAAGTCAGCGCTAATTTACATAAAAAGATTTCATACTATATGCATCCAGGATAAGTGGGAGGCTTGTTCTCAAAAGGGTGTTTTTATAGTAAAGTGTCTTACTCTGTTGCATGGAGTATACACCACTTCCAAGGATACAGCAGTTGTTAATATTGAGAATATTACTGATTATTGATATTTTCCTTATTGGTAATTTAGATTTAGCAAATAACATTCAAATACACTCTTGGTTGCGATTAAAACATGCACCAGAAAAAGAACACCCACATTTCGTATTAAAATCACAGAATACAAAACCACATAAGAAGTGATATCTCCTAGGTGCAGCTCATCAATGGGTTCTCCAACCTCAGCCATTTCAGATCCTGATGAAGACATATGAACACGTTGAAACGCGTTTAGCCTTTACCTGCCTTTGCTCCTTCTTGCACCTTCAGAAATACCAAACTGCTGCACACTGTCACTCCGGACCAGTTTTGCATCTTAAGAGAACTATTCATCTTAGATCTGCATCCAGCCACAAAGCCAAGTATATTTACACCATCAAGACTGCTTACTTATATGCTGATATTTCTGAGCTAATAAAGAGCCTCCATCTTTATCATAAGGAAATTCACTCTATACTGCCACCCTTATCATCCATCAGTCTGGTAATCATTTACATTCAAGTGCATTGAACTGTTGCATTCTCTTCCTCATATTGGAGCAATATGCTAGCAATTTTTATATAATCTTTTTTCTTCTTTGAGAATTCTCAATTTGATTTATACAGTATATTCATGTTATGATTGTTTAATAAATGTGATTAATTTTATTCATGTACTAGTTTATTCATTCAGTCAAACCCCAGCGCTGTATACTTACCTTGTTTTTTCACAGGATGCTCAACACTTTCCAAACTACAAAGGTTCTTTGTGTACGTTTACATATACAGAATTTTGTTTGTAAATTGTAATAAAGTTAAGCATTAAAACCAATCTACAATAAAATTTGCATGCAATTTTAATGTTATTTGGGGTTAAGATAAAAGGGGTGGACCTATTCCTTTGCGTATCTTCCAGGCCTCAAAAACCTTTGAAAGGGACTGGATTACCAATAGAGAAAAGTGGACATCAATATTAACGGTTCAGTTCCTCAGAAGAGGCAGAGCTGTATAGTATAGTCAATACAAAAAAGAATATCCAAGGCACCCTTTTGAGAACTGCGCTCCAACTTATCCTTTATCCTAACTCACACAGGGCTAAATTCTCTAACTTCAAAAGTGATAAAATGGAGAGTGATAAACAGCCAGCCAATCAGCTACTACCTGCCATGTCACAGACTGTGTTTGAAAAATGTCAGACAGGAGCTGATTGGCTGGCTGTTTATCACTCTCCATTTTATCACTTTTGAAGCTTAGAGAATCTGGCCCACACCCTTTTCAGGGTGTGTGAGTTAGGATAACTCACCAAGTTGGTGACAATATCATTATAGGTTGAGTATTCCTTATCCAAAATGCTCGGGACCAAAAGAATTTTGGATAAAGGATTATTCCGTATTTTGGAATATTTTTATGTTTGAATTAGGTATCTTCAGGCATCTTGCATTTATGTTGTATACACACATCAAACTGGGAAGCAGAGGCCACTGTGCTTCCCACCAAGGTACATAACCCCTGTTCTCCACACCAAACACAACATTGAGCCTGTCACCCAGGGAAAGTTTTTTTTTTTTGGGGGGGGGGGGGGGGGGGCTGATAGAGATGGTTGCATTCTATCAATTTCTAATAAGGTGCACCACCCCGTGACAAACTAAACCCTTCTTGTTTATAATTATACATCTGTCACCCATCATGCTCCATTTGTCACCTTTTGCCTATCTCTCTCTCTCTGTCACCCTTTGCCTTCCACTTTCTAGGCATCCTCTGCGTTCCCCTGTCCGGGGCCTTATTAAAGGTTCCAGGTTCCCCAGGTTAATACCCCTTTCACACCAGAAAATGCAGGGACTTACCCAGGAATACGGTCCTCAGATCATGCAGTTACATTCTCGGGTTAGCCCCTTACACGCCAGCCTAGTCCCTGAATTTTCTGGAGTGAGGGGGGAGAGATAGTTTGGGCAGTGGGAGGTGCTTTGTAGCGACAGGAAGCGGCGGGCGAGGGCACTCAGCAGCTCCGTGGACCAGCAGCTCTTTGTCCCCAAAGCAACGGAAAGTGATGGGCAGTTATGGGCGGAGGCATGGCAGCATCAGAAGGTTCCCGTCTAGGACTGGGAAGCCAGGTAAGTACCTTTCACACCGTCCTGTATCCTGGGCTGGTTGAGGGAGCGACACTGCTGGCTAGCAGGGTTAAAAATCCTGTGACATTGATCAACCCATTCAGACTGGTGTGAAAGGGGTATAATACACATGTAGCTCCCCTTGTAATGCTGCCAAACACATGTGTATGGGTGCTCAGGAACCCACCATTCATACTGCCCATGTGCATGTAAAGAAGGTTAAACAACTGGCATGTACAGTATGATTTAATAATTGTGGTGTGTGAAAGAGACTTTGGCTTTAGGCTGCCCAGCTGGCGCTGTAGCACAATATACAGAAAGTAATGGTTCCAATAAGTTACATAGGCACAGTCACCATAATAACTTTACCCCCACAGTACATTGGGACAGGTGATAGCTAACAAGCATGGAACAAAATTAGGTCTAAATTTTATTCCTGTCACCTGCAAGGTAACCCCCAGTCCTGGTGCCCTAGGCTGCAGACTAATCAGCCTGTTGGTTAATCAGGCACTGCCCCTGCCTTATGCTCCATTCTGTCCTAGGAAATAGAGGAGAACACAAATGGTAAAGCAGAGTGAAAAATGTACTAATGTTAGTTCATAGACCCTGGGACTAGGGCCCTTATTGTGATCTGATCGCAGTACAAATTTGTACTCAAAATTAGCAAAACCATGTGCACTGCAGATGGGGCAGATGTAACATGTATAGAGAGAGTTAGATTTGTGTGAGTTATTTTGTTTCTGTGCAGGGTAAATACTGGCTGCATTATTTTTACACTGCAATTTAGATTTCAGTTTCAACACACCCCACCCAAATTTAACTCTCTCTGCACCCGATCTGCAGTGCAAATGGTTTTGCCCATTTTGAGAACAAATTTGTACTGCGATCAGATCTGAATAAGGGCCAAGATAGTAAAATCAAGAATAAGATGAACAGAATTCTTGCATTACCGTAGAACTGATTCCATCTCTGATGTCTGTGTGACTCACATGGGTTACAGAAAATGTTTCCTGCCATCTGAAAATAAGACATAGCAAGTTGTGTTTAACATAAAACAACCTTAAAAAAATGCTACAAATTTTACCACACTCATAGAGGCAAAATATTATAGTCGGTTGGATTAGCTAAATGCAAGCTGTGAATACAAATTTGGAACTACAGTAAATCTTTTTTTTTATATATTTTATTAGACTTTTCGGCCTTAAGCTTGATTTTTTCAAACTGGGCTGGTTCAACTGAATTTGTAACTGTCTCAAAAATATCAATAATAAATCCCATTACATGGAAAGTTTTAAGTATTAGAACTAAGGTTGTGTGAATGTAATATCCCGTTCACACCACAAAACAAATTACCGGGTTAAAGCTTTTCAACCCGGTAATTTGCCGGGAAACCTGGGTTTTTTGGTGGTGTGAAAGGGTCAACACGGGTCTTAAATACCGGCACTCCGATCCTGCTCTTGACCAGGGTTGGAGAGCCGGGATTTAAGTTGACCCTTTCACACCACCAAAAAACCCGGGTTTTGCAGCAAATTACCGGGTTGAAAAGCTTTAACCTGGTAATTTGCAGGTGGTGTGAACGGCTTCTGGCTGCACCCGGCAAAATTACCCGACACTTAAAAATGCTGGGTAATTGCTGGGTGGCTGGTGTGAAAGGGGTATAAGAAATGGAGGCAGAAGGTGGAACAGTGTTTCAGCAAGAATAAACATCATGTCGGTGGGTCCTTTGACAAAAACATAAAAAAATGATAGTACTTTTAATCTATTTTACAATTTACTACTACTTGTGCTGTCTGACAATGTTCTCACCTGTCCTCTTTATTCTGGTTCTCTTCCCATGTATAGAGCTCACAGTCAGGGGAAACAACGCACAAGGGGTTGGAGAGGTCACAAGTGTCTGAAGCAGCAAGAACGTCAAAATATAGGGTGCTGATCTCAGATTGGTCACCAGAACTCTGCGTGCAAGTGAAAGTCACAAGCATCTGTCACATTTTCAATACGTTTTTCATTTCTTTTATTCAAAATAATTACTCATCTTTGTTATATACAGTAATGAAAATCCTAAGCAGTTAGTTTACATTACAGTTATAACTCATCAGTCTGTAGGCTGGATTTATTAACAATGCAAAATACTGTACATCTGGCCGTGCATCACAATGACAATAATTGCATATGTATACTATTAACATATGTTATTAGTATAGCAAAGGGCAGCTCTTATGAAAAGACCCTTTGGGTCCCTCACACCTACTGTGGGCGGGAGCCTCCAGCTGCAGATGGCTCGGGCTCCTCCTCCCTGTACCAGGAAGGGGAAGTCGGTGTTGCTAGGGAGGAGGAGGTCACTAGTTCTGAGCAGCACACCAGGAGGCTGCCTGGACAGCAGGAGAGGGGGGTTGGTGGAGGGACGCGGGGCTCAGTGGAGGTCGCAGTAAGAAGCCCATAGGCTTGTATAGTGTTGCCCTCCATTTTGAAAATTTGGTAAAAAAAACCCCATGTTTTTGCACTTTTCATTTGATACATCCCAACCTGTATAAGATATGAAATTGGACCATGCTGGTAATTCAGTTACTTTGAAACTAGATTTAGGGGGAGATTCAATGGCCGTCGAGCATCTCCCGTGGGGGAGATGCTCGACGGGCCCTATTCAATGCTGTCTTCCCCGACAGCATTGAACAGGGTTTCCTGTCAGAACGAGCCCGACATCTCTAGCTGTCGGGCTCGTTCTGCCGAGAACAGCCGGGAAGTGACGAGCTGCCGGCTGCAGCTCGTCACTACCCGGCCGCAACTCGCGGCCACGCCCCCTTCTCGCCGCTCGGCGGCCGGGACATTGAATCCCGACTGCCGAGCTCCAGGCGAGCTCACCGAGAACGGGACAGGGGCACGGCTGTCGCGCTAGCTCGACAGCCGTGCCCCTGACATTGAATACCCCCCTAATTCTTTGACTTTATTAGTTTATAGAACCATTTCACCAATAGTTTATTACTTAAAGAAATGTTTATGTTATGACAGAAATACATTGAAACAATGGAAAAACAAGACATTTGCCATAAAGCAGGTTCTACAATTTTATAAGGATATCAAACAAACTTAATTATCAGTATATCAAGGCAAATATGCAGGAAAAAGTTATTTATGTACCAAGATATTAGCCTATCAGCGTTAATCAGAGGCTATGCCAATCCCAGCCAGGGCTGTCATAACTGCATTGTAGGCCCTGCCTAAAGCCATGCACTAGTGCCCCTATGCACCCATTCACAGGAATACATTTATTAAATAATTATAAATGACCCTTTCTGCAACCCTCAGCCATCTCTGCACATGCTTCCATACAGTGCATGTCTGTCAGCACTCATTGGTGGATAGCTCCAGCCATGCACCAATTAACATGCTGACTGTCATTCACTGTCTGGTTGCAGGCTGGAAAGAAGGCAGTGAATGCTGCCAGGCTGCTCTGATTGGGTGTCATTTTTTTTCTATACTTTCCTTTCAAGACGCACCAAAAGCACAGCCCGAGCAGAGTCAGATGCTCCATGGACAACCATCCCGTTTCCTGACAAAAGAACAGCTATACCCAAAAGGCAATACAGGGGTACAGAGGGAGGTCGTACGGGCTGCACATTAAATCTATCAGATTGTTCCCATCAGTGGCACATTGTGGGGTCTTTTTAGCACCCGTGATGTGTCGGTCCAATCCTCAGGTGTGTGCCAGCGGTGAAGTACCGCTGGCACACACCTACTGTATGTGCAGCAACGGGGTTGGGGCAGCATGGATCTGGGCAGCTGAGTCCAGGCAGCAGAGGACTGGGCAGCGGCAGCTGGGAAGCAGCGTCCATGCAGTAGGCATCCAGGCATCAGCAGCTGGGAAGCAGCGTCCAGACAGCAGGGATCCGGGCAGTGGCGGCTGGGAGTTTGTAGTGCTATTTGCAAGGTGGCGGGAAGCACTGCTGAATTTGAAAACACATTTTGAGATATGACATGAGAGAATTCAGCCAATCAGCATCCGGCCAGTCTTTTCAAAATAGGTTTTCAAATTCAGCAGTGCTCGCACCCCGCCCACCCAGCAAATAGCGCTACATGCTCCCAGCAGCCGCTGCCCAGATCCCCGCTGGCTGGATGCCACTGCCCACCCCCCACCACCGCAACAGCTCCCAGGATTACATGCAATAAATCGCATGTGATTTATTGCATTTAAAAATGGCACATCAATTGCCAAATCGCAAGCGAGTCTCCCGGAGAGCTGACGGGGGGCTCTCAAGGGCAGACTTGTCCTTAGGACAAGTCGGATTAGTGTATGGGGGCTTTTAGATAACATGACCTGAAGCCAGAACAGCGCTAGTACCAAAGGCGGACATATCTTCTCTCAGGTCAGCTGACCGCTGCACTACCAATGAGATTCTAGTTTCTGATTCCCCAGCGGTCCCAGCCAATCTGCAACAAGCAGTTCCTATAACAGAACTTCCTGAATTGTCGCCATATTGCCAATGCAATATGTCTCACAATCTGCAGCATGATCAGACTCTTTGGGGTTTATGTACTAAGATAGGAGTTCTATTTCAGATGGGATGTTGCTACTTGGGACTTCTTATTTATTTAGCACCTTCTAGAACATAATAGATAAAATCTGATTGGTTCTCCATAGCAACATCCCATCTGAAATAGAACTCCCATTTTATTAAATAGTGAAACCCAATATATACCAGTTTAGTGGTTTTCCCACAGTGTCTCCCACCAAAGTGACTGTGATACCGTATACACACACACACACACTCACTCACTCACTCACTCACTCACACACACACACACACATCTATCACAGGAAACTCACAACTTTACATGATGACCCAAACATATTTAGTAACTGCAAACAAATATAAAGTATAAAATAAAGACCACATAGAAAGTGCATAAATCAGGTAATTGGGAAGAATGATGCTGTGCACCCTTATGAAGAACAGGGATCCCCAATTCCTCCTCTTACCCGTATTTTAAAATAACCTTTTTTCAAGTGGGTACATACATAGGAGTATTGGCTGCTCATGCAAATCCGGCATTGAGGTAGAAATCTTGTAGATCTTGCACCTCCTGAGTCCTGCACTATCTCTCATACCTGTACAGCATTGTTCTGACATAAAGCACAGTACAAATGACACCCCTGGGTTTGGGCACCCACTAAGTACAGCAATTTATATAAATAGAAATTATGTATCATCCTTGCTACATTCCCTCTTCAAAAACATTTCACTGTTACAGCATTCATTTACATCTCACCCACAGTACTTATTCAGTCATATCTTACAGTCATTATGGCAATACAGTATATATAATGCCACTCACCCTCCCCCAGCCCATGTCATACCGCGTAATGATGCTCCTGCTAACAGGTGGACCCCCTTGGATTAGCAGCAGACACACAGCGGGTGATAGTAATGCGACCGTTCTGGTGACAGGCAGATAATACAACTCTAAGCAGACTAATGAATAAGTAAAGGGGCAGAAAAGACACAGATGAACCCGAGAAGGGGGAGAGGAGTGCCAGCAAACAGGTGGTGCTAGATTATTAACACTTCTGCTGCTGACCAAATACCAGATTACATTACCTGCATCACAGCAGAATACACTCAGGCAAACCTATAATCTCCACAATGCCCATTCGCTAAATGACTATATCAGCATATAAATGTTAAGATCAGCAATTTATTTCCCACACATTTCATGAAAATGGGTACTTGTTTCCTAGCACGGCGCCCATGATTTTCAATCGTATGGCATTTTATGCATTGTATCGCATCGCATGCCATATAGCCGCATGCGATGCGATTTTGGCCCCCCTATATGATTTTTAATCGTATAAGCACCCTAATGGGTGCTAAACCATGTGAAATGCACCCCCACGCCACCCCCACTATGAACGCCAACTCAAAGCGTGGCGAACACAGGGAGCCCGAGAGGGGCGGCAGTACGTGTCCTCTGACCTTTTCATACCCCCACTATCCACGTTGCCGTGGAGTTATTATATAGTGTGGCGAGCGCAGCGAGACACGAGCCCGAAGCGTGGCGAGCCCCGCGAGGGCACGCGTATTACTTTACATGTATTCCGCGTCCCCTCGCAGGGCTCGCTGCACTCGCCACGCTTTAGGCTTGGCGGCTCGCTGCGCTCGCCACACTATATAAATTCAACTCCACACCGACGTGGATAGTGGAGGTATGAAAAGATCGGAGGACCATTACCCTCCCTCGCTGGCTTGCTGCGCTCGCCACGCTTCGGGTTGGCATTGATACTGGGGGGTGGCGTGGGGGTGCTTTTAACATTGTAAGCACCCATTACAGTGCTTATACAATTAATAATCTTATAGGGGGCCATTTAACATTGAAAACACCCATTAGGGTGCTTATACAATTTAAAATCGTATACCATTGTATATGGCATACAATGCGATGGTATACGATTTTAAATTGTATAACATCGGGTGCCATCGCATCGCATACCATTGTAAGGCTTATGGTATGCGATGTGATGGGCGCTGTGCTAGGAAACAAGTACCTGAAAATGCATTTAAAACATGTACAGATTCCATAATGCCATTAATAACCAAATTAAACCAAAAAGGGGATATTTTTTTATTTTCAAATGTTCCATTACATTATTTTCTCTGAACCATAGACAAGTTGAACCCCTAGGACGCATGACATTAAGAAATGTTGGCTCTTCCTCTGTCCTATAACCCTACTAAGAGTATAGTTGAACAGAAACCACCAGACACCGTATGTCACAAAGCAGCACAAATAGGAGTGAAGGAATGATTAACATAAGGGCAGCCAAAAGAGTCAAAGCAAAGCAAGCCATGCAAGGGTATGCATTACAATAATTGGAGGTCAATGTTGACAGTTGTCGACACTGACAAAAAAAATTGAAAAAATATATTTACTTTTTCATGTTAACATTTTGATCCCATCAACTTTTTAGATGTCAACCTTTTGGGGTAGACCTATTGACTGTCTATCTAATAATCCAAACTCCCACCTTATAGAAACTGGAATAATTTTGTTATGCACCATATACCTGCCCTTTTCAGATTGGACTTTGTAACCCTTTTTTTCTAGCACACTGATAGCGATGAGGTTACTTCCCAAATTTGGCACGAATAACAAATCTTGGATGTCTGTAACAACTGTTTCTCCTCCAATTCTTTAACGTACTGTGATTGTCCCAACTTTTGATGCAGTAAGGACCTTGTTTCGGATCCCTGTAACTATAGTTGGTACACATGGTGTTAAAGAATTGAACCAATGTTGATTGCGACCAAGGCAGAGCCCTCAGCTATGGCCTTGATGGGAACACACTCCTGGAATTGCAGTAGCTCGCCTCTTACAATTTCAGGCGTTAGCTTGGTGTCATTTGACTCTAATGCATCTACTAATAAGTCAAATTCTGCTGTCAGATTCTACAGCATCACCATCGCTACTTCTTCATCATCCACCTGTGCTCCCACAGATGCCAATTGCTCAGCTATCGATAAGATTTTATCGATGTAGTCGTTCATGTCCTTGCAGGCACTCAACGTCGTTCCATACTGCACTTCGCAGGGCTGTCCACATGTCCCAGGTGGACTCTTTCCCAATAATTTACAAATAGACATGCTACTCCACAGCTAAACCTATTGTTCCGATGGCTCTGTCTACCTCGTCTGAGTTTGGATGGTCCCTTGGTTCTACTGTGACCTTCCATAGCTTCTCCCTGGCAAACTTCCACATTGTGTAGTTCGCTGAACCTTTCAGTTTAGTAATGTTCATACTGTGCCCTGTATTATACATCTTGTTAACTCTTCCATAAAAAATGTCACTTCAGACTTGTCTGTGCATTCTTTTATATACAGTGCTAGCACTCAAGTACTTTGGGGGTTAATCTTCTAAGCACGCTTGGTCTGGGTCTATAACCTGTTGGCTGAGTATATAGCGGTGTGTTGTTATATGACACACTTTTAGAAGCTTAACCAGGGATGTGGTTTATTTTAGTGAGCACATAATTAACAGTAGTCAAGGGTTAACTGCAGATATGCAATATAGTGGTACAGGTTGAGTGTCCCTTATCCAAATAATTCAGAAAACCATACATTCCAGAAAGTGAAATAAAAATAAATTTTTGCTAAAAACCTACTGGGGACATTTGTAACAGCACTACTGAGGACATGATATGTAATTGGCACTACTGAGGACATGATATGTAATTGGCACTACTGAGGACATGATATGTAACTATATGATTGCTTGGCATTTAAAATCAGTGCCTTAGATACTAAACAAACTTTGTTTCATGTTTTTGAAACCTTGTTTTATGCACATATAAAAATATATTTGTGTGCATTTCATGTTGTTGATGTGTTTATACAGCATAAATGCAAGATACCTCTAGATACATAATTGAAATAGAAAAATATTCTGATATACAAAATAATCCATTAACCAAAATTCTCCTGGTCCCAAGCATTTTAGATAAGGGATACTCAACCTGTATGTAACAGGCAGGTTTATACAGGGTATGGTGCAGGTACTTATGGTTCTGTAGCTTGAGCAGGAGGGTAATGGAAGTCTGTATCTGTGAGGATCTCAGCGGCTCTAGCAATGCAGCGATAGATATATCTATATATATATCTATATATATATATATATATAGTGGGTCCAGAGGGTGGCCGGCAGTAGCGCACGCAGGGGGGGTTTCTGAGTACCCAGAAACCCCCCAGGAGTCTAAGAGCCCTAGGCTGAAAGCTGAGAGTCCCCTCTTTCCATGGGTACAAGAATTTTTAAAATCGGCTCTTGGGAACCGGAGATATCTGACTTCAAAGCAGTGGTCCCCATCCAAGCCTGTTAATTGCTATTCCTAATCAGATATTTCAGGTTCTGTCTGACTTAGAGTTTTTCTGAGGATATATTCCAAAAGCTGGGACTCTCCCCCTTTGATGGACACTAGTAGCTTGTCTCTACTTTTCTGAGAACCAGAGATATCAGCCTTCCAGCAGCTGGTTACTGCTCCAGCTCCACACACCTGGTATGTAGTTTTATATACTCGTTGGCAGATTGCTCTGCCTCCTGAACTCTGATCCCCTAGTCCCCAATACCATTTGGTAGGTGGGATTCTCTAGTTTTTAATTCTATTAAAATCTAAGAAATCTATTTTCAGGAACTGGAGATATCTGTAGTCAAGCAAGCTGTCCTCCCACCAGACCACCAGAAATTTATGAATAATAAGACCACTCCACTATATATATTTATTATTATTATTATTATTTATACACATTTGGTCTATCTATAATACTTTAACTGACCCGGCTTTGCTCCGCCCCTCTGGAAACCCCCTTCTGAAAATCCTGCGTTTGCCGCTGGCTGGCACTCCATGCAGTAGAAACAAAACTATTCGGATGCCCTCCCAGGAGAGGGGGATGAAACCCGCTCCAATATACAGCAGCACGGATGGGTGGCACTCCAGAAATAAATACAGTAGTCAAGTGATCGGGTGATCCAACGTTTCAAATGTTATTGCAACATTTTTCATCAGGGTGTGAAAAATGTTGCAATAACATTTGAAACGTTGGATCACCTGATCACTTGACTACTGTATTTATTTCTGGAATGCCACCCGTCCGTTCTGCTGTGAATATATATATATATATATATATATATATATATATATATATAATTTGGGCCCCCTTAATCCACCCCAACCCAAGTTCACAATATGCCACACAGCAGTAGGTGACAGGTAGAGGACTGTAGCACCTTTTCAAACCCCCACTATCCATTGACTGTAATGTGCAGTAATTAAAAATAGGATCATCAAAATCCATGGTGGAAAAAGATCAAATAAACAGGAAGGAGCGGGAAAAAAAAGAAAAAAAAAAAACAGGGAGGGGGGCGTCCTGTCCAGTGGGTTTCCATAAGCATGACAGAGGGCTGCCACAATAATTCCCATTATGGAATCACATTAGAATGGAAAATGTAGTGCCTTAAGTTAAAGAAGATAATGTAGGTGAGTCCTACATGCTACAGTGGAGTCAATAGCTAAGTTGTCTATGAAGACACCACGTTATGTTTTCAAAGACCTTCATACCATAAGTATGAATGGGAGGATCCAGTAACACAATGTTATCACCCCATTTCCTAAGCTTTGCTGGAAAGAGTGACTGCCTTTTCAGGTTACAACAGGGATGACTGAACTTCAGTCAATGATGGGGCCTATTTTCTAGAGATGGCTTTTTTTTTTTATACCATGGTTAAAATGATCGTAATGAGTGGAAAAAAGCCAGTGCATGAAAAAGATCTCCGATGTCAAAAGCACATAAGAAAGATAGTTCTAGTACAATTACTTCCACTGGAGTGCAACATACCAAACTTTAATAATGGGGCATACATACTAGGGATGTGCACTGGCCACTTTTCGCGTTTTGGGTTCTGATCACCTTCAGGTTTTGGGTTATATGGGTTTTGCCAAAACACTCCCTAAACATTTTGGGTTCTGATTTTTTCTAAAAATGCATAAAAACTGCTAAAATTGCAGAATTTGGATTTTTTTTTTTTGCTCCTACGCTATTATTAACCTCAATAACATTAATTTCCACTTATTTCTGAACACCTTACACCATGGATCTTCAACCTGTGGCCCTCCAGATGTTGTGAAACTACATCTTCCAACATGCATTGCTACATTTTTTCTTATAAGAGCATGCCAAAAACCCTCAGGGCATGCTGGGATAAGGGGATTTTGGTCCTACCTGTAAAATCCTTTTTTCTGAATCCATGGTGGACACTGGGACAGTGGGGTGTGGGTGGAGCTTCAGCTACAGGCACCAAGTAGAATAGAGTTCTTCGAGTGCAGCCCGGGCTCCTCCTCCTCCACGCCCCTACAGGCTTCAGTTTGTTCAACAGCTTACCCGCAAGGTACAGGAAAAGGAAGAGAAACAGGAAAGAAACCAGCAACCCGAAGGAAGAATAAGTTTCAGGAAGGTGTAAGCCATCCCCCATTACTGTAGATCAGTGTGCGAGGGCGGGCGCCCAGTGTCCACCATGGATTCAGAAAAAAAGGATTTTACAGGTAGGACCAAAATCCCCTTTTTTCTTTCATGCCAATGGTGGTCACTGGGACAGTGGGACGTCCCAAAGCTGTCCCTTTTATGGGAGGGAACGCACCTGAGCTGCACTAATGACGCGTTGCCCAAAAGCAGCATCTGCCCTGGTGAACGTGTCAAATTGGTAAAATTTTAGAAAAGTGTGTGGAGAAGACCAAGTGGCCGCGCGACACAACTGCTCTGCAGAGGCTCCCTGATGAGCCGCCCAAGAGGCCGCTACCGAACGCGTGGAGTGGGCTCTAATAGAAGATGGAACTGGCTTATTGGAAGACACATAAGCCTGCTTTATAGTTAACCGTAACCATCGAGCCAGTGTCTGCTTCGTTGCAGGCCAGCCTCTCTTGTTTGCATCATAGAGCACGAACAGGGCCTATGTCTTGCGAATTGATTGAGTCCTAGTAACGTATGCCTTTAAAGCTCTTGTAACATCCAAAGAGCGTAACTCTGGGGAGTCTTCCAACTGGGAAAAAGCAGGAACAACGATATCCTGGTTCATGTGAAAACTGGAAATAACTTTGGGTAGGAACTCCTTTCTAGTTCTTAAGACTGCCCTGTCTGAGTGGAACACCAGATATGGAGAGACACTGGCCAAGGCTGACAGGTCCGAAACCCTTCTGGCTGAGGAAATAGCCAGCAGAAACACTGTTTTCCACGTTAGCCATCTGAGCTCTGAGGATTCTAGAGGCTCAAACGGTGATCTTTGCAGTGCTGAGAGCACCAATGTGAGGTCCCAAGGTTGGATTGGGGGTACAAAGGGAGGCTGTATGTGAAGGACCCCCTGCAAAAAAGTCTGTATAGCCATCCTCTTTACCAATTTCCGCTGAAACAAAATAGAGAGCGCGGAGACTTGGACCTTTAATGAGGACAACCGTAGGCCCAAATCCAGGCCTGCTTGCAAGAAGGCCAGGACCCTGGAAAGCCGAAACTCCCTAGGCGGAAAGCTCTTCTTTGCACACCAGGTGAAGAAAGCATTCCAGATTCGATAGTAGATCCGGGAAGAAGAAGGTTTCCTTGCTACTATCATGGTCTTTATGACTGGCAATGAAAAACCCTTTTCTCTTAAAACTTCCGTTTCAAGAGCCACGCCGTCAAAGCTAGCCTGTGCAGATTCGGGTGAAGGCATGGTCCTTGTACTAGCAAGTCCGGACGAGCTGGCAGCCGCCAAGGTGGCGGCAGGGACATCTCCCGAAGGTCCGTGTACCAGGCTCTTCGGGGCCAGTCTGGAGCCAGGAGGATTGCTGTGGTTCCCTCTTGTTTGAGGCGCCTGAGGACTCTCGGAAGCAGAGCCACTGGAGGGAAGATGTAGACCAGGGAGAATGGCCATGGAGCTGACAGGGCATCCACCAGATATGCTTGTGGGTCCCTGGAGCGAGCTCCGTAGCAGGGTAACTTTATGTTTACGCTTGAGGCCATAAGGTCTATTTGCAGGAGTCCCCATCTGTTGACCAGTTCCTGGAACACGTCCTCGTGGAGCCCCCATTCGCCCGATTGTACGTCCTGGCGGCTCAGAAAGTCGGCCTCCCAGTTCTGAACCCCTGGGATGTGAACTGCCGACAAAGCTAACAGGTGATGTTCTGTCCACTGCAGGATCGATGTTACCTCCTTCATGGCTGTCAAGCTCCTGGTCACCCCCTGGTGGTTGACATATGCCACTGCCGTGGCATTGTCCGATTGTATTTTCACCGGCTTGGAGTGGACCAGAGGGCCTGCCGACTTGAGGGCTAGCAGGATGGCTCTTAGCTCCAATATGTTTATTGGGAGTAGCGCCTCCTCCCTTGACCATCGGCCTTGGAAGGAATGTTCTGCCAGAACAGCTCCCCACCCTCGGAGGCTGGCGTCCGTTGTCAACATTACCCATTGAGGGATGACAAACTGGCGCCCCTTTTGAAGGTTTAGAGGACTGAGCCACCATGTGAGCGACAGACGGGTCTGCCTGGACAGAACAAAGGTCTGTGATTTCAGGCTTGGCTGGGAACGGTTCCAGTGACGCAGCATTTCCCTCTGCAGGGGCCTGGAATGGAACTGCGCAAATTCCGCCATGTCGTAACAAGAGACCATCTTGCCTAGGACCTTCATGCATAGGTGCACGGACACTTTGTGTTGCTTCAGGAAGAACTTTAGGAGGTCTCTGAGGGGTATCCACTTGTCCTCTGGCAGGTAAACCCTTAGGGTTTTTGTGTCTATCAAGGCTCCTAGATGCACCATCCGCTGTGATGGGGTTGTTGAGGATTTTTTCCAATTTATGAGCCAGCCGTGGGTCTGCAGAAGGGATACCGTTAGCTCCAGATGCCTCTGGAGTGTCTGGGCAGATTGTGCCAATATCAGGAGGTCGTCCAGATATGGTAGCAGACGAACGCCCTGAGCCCTTAGGGCCGCCGCCATGGTGGCCATAATCTTTGTGAAGATTTGTGGCGCGGTCGACAGCCCGAAGGGAAGGGCTATGAACTGGTAGTGGTTGCTTCTGATCGCAAACCTGAGGTAGCACTGGCTGTCCGATCTAATTGGTACATGGAGGTAGGCATCCTGGATGTCCAGGGATGCCATGAAGTCCTCCGGTTCCAGAGCTTGCAGGATAGACCTGAGGGACTCCATCCTGAACTTGGGGACACAGAGATGTTTGTTCAGGCCCTTCAAATTGAGGATGGGTCGGTATGACCCGTCCGGCTTTGTCACCAGGAACAGGCTTGAGTAGAAACCTGCTCCTCGCTGAGAAAGTGTGACAGGTACTATGACCCCTGCCGCTAGCAGGGAGCGAATGGAGCTGGTCAGAGCAGCCGCTCTGTCCTTCTCCTGGGGCATGCTTGTTGTCAAAACCGAGATGGTGGACGCCCCTGAAAGGAGAGGGAATAACCCTGTGCCACTATGGTGTTTACCCACCTGTCGGTGGTAGTGGCTTGCCATACCCCGGCAAACGACAACAGGCGACCGCCCACCTGATGTGGTTGGTGGGCCGCCTGATCCTCATGTTGAGGGCTTGTCGGCCTGTTTTGGGGCCTAACGGCGACCCGCCCAGGACTGCTTGGTCTTGGGAGCGGATGGACGCCTTGTGGAGACCTGGGCCCTTGAAGAAGGCTGGCCTCTGGGTCTCCCCTGTGGGCGGAAGGTCCGAAAGGACTGAGATCTGGGTTTAGCTGGTGCCGAAGGCAGAAAAGCTGTTTTGGACGTTGCAATGGTGGCTACAATTTTGTCCAGCTCAGAGCCGAACAGAACCTCCCCTGAGAATGGAAGGGCCTCTAATGCTTTCTTGGAATCAAGAGTCTGCATTCCAAGTACGCAACCAAAGTGCACGACGGGCAGCAATTGAAGATGCTGATATTTTAGAGGAGAGAGCTGCGGCATCTATCGCTGCCTCTTCCAGGTATGTGGCCCCTTCCCTGATGAGGTCCACTGTCGATAATAATTCTGAGCGACGTGTCCCTGAGGTAATCTGCTCTTGCAGAGAGTCAGCCCAAGTTGCAATTGCTTTTGCTACCCAGGCTCAGGCCATGGCTGGTCTTGCTGACACGCCAGCATTGGAAAACACAGATTTTAGGCAGTGTTCAATTTTCCTATCAGTAGGATCCTTAAGAGAAGCCACTGTAGGAATAGAAAGGGTAGTAGCCTTAACCAGGCGGGCTACATGAGCATTAACCTGTGGGGGCTCCTCCCATTTCTTACGGTCCGCTGGAGCGAACGGGAAGAGGGAAATAAGGCGTTTAGACACTAAAAACTTTTTGTTAGGGTGTTGCCACGCCTCAGATAAGACCTCCTCTAAGTCTGAGTTAGAGGGAAAAAGAGCCAACTCCTTTTTCTTTTTAAAAAGAAGTGTGTCAGGTGTTGTGGTCTGGGTGTCCTGTATATTAAGAGACATCCTAACAGCCTTAACTAAGGAGTCTACTCTGGACTGGGTCATCCTTTCCTCCTTATCAGGTTCGTCTATGTCGACATCATCATCCGTGTCGACCAGCACCTGATCGTCCAAGTCATCCCCAGTATCTGACTGGTTAGAGACTAAAGGAGCTTGTGCTTAGCGTTTAGGTGGAGCCCTCAATTCAGACTGCAGAGAAGCAGACACCTGGACTGAATCCTGAACAGAGGTGGATAAACCCTGTACCCAGGCCGGCTCTGATGCAGCAGCAGCAGGCTGCGCCGGCAATGGCTGCGCAGCAGACTCTCTGGTTGCAGCTAACTGAGTAGCTAACTCCTTCATGGCCGCTGAAAGAGAGAGTGGATGCCCAACTGGGTTCCCCCTGCGTTGGGTCTGAAGGGCCCCCCAGGGAGCCTTGTGCAGAACAGCGTTCACAAAAACCAGCTTGGTCCTGTATGGAGGAATAATTCTCCTTGCAGTTAGTGCATGTATAAGCATGCAGCTTAGGTGAATCCCTTACTGGCTTTGGTCTGGGGTTTTTCTGTGACATTGTTTAACACAGACAGGCCCTGTATGCACTGGTACAATAATACAGTGGACAGTAACACCCTCTGAAACTATAAAGGTATACAGATGGATGACAAGAAAGAAAGACACTATCCTCTCTGATGCTCAGCTAAATACTGAGGTGCAGAGGGCTGCTGAAAAACCTGTTCCCGTAGCGTGTAGAGGAGCAGGGATTCCGGTGCACTTCTCCCACAGTGAGTCCCGCGTAATGGCGCCTTCAGTACGCTGCTGGGCGTGGGGAAGCTAAGCTCAGGCGGGAAACCAGCGTTGTGCCACTCTGAGCGTGGAGGCGGGGAGCTGTGGATCAAGACCCCGCCTCCCCTGGAACCATCAGTGCCCTGCGCCATTAACAAAAATGGCGCTCCACAGTACGGCGCCCTGGTGGTCTAGTGGCCGCGCAGAAAGGACTGGGTGCCACTGCCAGGGTCACCCGGGCTGCACCCCGCCCGGGTGACTCGACCGATAGCGGTGCCCGCTGTAAACAGCGCACGCGTCACCTCACATGGAGGACCCGCTTAGGGGCGTGGAGGAGGAGGAGCCTGGGTTGCACTCGAAGAACTCTATTCTACTTGGTGCCTGTAGCTGAAGCTCCACCCACACCCCACTGTCCCAGTGACCACCATTGGCATGAAAGAAAAATGTAGTTCCACAACATCTGGAGGTCCACAGGTTGAAGACCTGTGCCTTACACTATTGTTTTTAGGGCAAAAGGTTGCACAGAGGTAGCTGGATAACTATGCTAAGCCACACAAGTGTGCGGCACAAACATGTGTCTCATGTAAGCGGTAGATACGGCAGTACTAGGCACCAGACAGGTAGATACTGCAGTACTAGGCATTGGGCACCAGATGGTAGATATGGCAGTACTAGGCACCAGACAGGTAGGTACGGCAGTACTAGGCAGTGGGCACCAGACGGTACATACGGCAGTACTAGGCACCAGACAGGTAGATACGGCACTACTAGGCACCAGA
Source organism: Crinia signifera (assembly GCF_055691185.1). NCBI lineage: Eukaryota > Metazoa > Chordata > Amphibia > Anura > Myobatrachidae > Crinia > Crinia signifera. Next base: position 58,653,957 of record NC_139224.1, read on the forward strand.
CAGGTAGATACGGCACTACTAGGCACCAGACAGGTAGATACGGCAGTACTAGGCACCAGACAGGTAGATACGGTAGTACTAGGCAGTGGGCACCAGACGGAACATACGGCAGTACTAGGCAGTGGGCACAAGACAGGTAGATACGGCACTACTAGGCACCAGACAGGTAGATGCGGCAGTACTAGGCACCAGACAGGTAGATGCGGCAGTACTAGGCACCAGACAGGTAGATACGGCAGTACTAGGCACCAGACAGGTAGATACGGCAGTACTAGGCACCTGACAGGTAGATACGGCAGTAATAGGCAGGCACCAGCAGAATATTATAATAATTATATTGCAGTAGGTACTGGTTGGCAGGGCACCAGCAGCCTGGAATTACAGTGCTGCAGGACAGGTATTATTTATTAATTAAATATAATAGCCTAGGTACTACTAGGTAGGCAGTAGCACTGGCAGTGGCACCAGTGGACTGAGTAGGTACTGGCAGCCTCTATTCAGTGCAGGCACTAGCACGCACCAGTGGACTATATATATAATATTATGTACAGCACAGCACCAGAGGTAGTCCCCAGCACAGATGAGACAGTAGTACTACAAGTACACAGTTACACACACAGCAGAATCAGTTATCAGTTTAGTGTTACACAGCTGACTGTCCTCCTTGCTAGGGTGATCCCACCCTAAGCAGAGAGGAGGACAGAGTACACAGCAGCACTGAGAGAGCCCCAGCAGACAGCCCCAGTGACAACTTCAGTTCAAGTCCCAGCAGCAGCACCAACACACCCTCTCCCAACCCGCTCCTAGACTGGAGTGAAGATGGCGAGCGCAGAAGCCGCTATTTAAAGCCTCGTGAAATCCGGCGCCGGGCGGGAAGCTCCGAACCGGGCTCGGATTGATGACATCCATGCAGGCTCAGATCTCGGAAATCTGAGCCCGCACATCTCTAATACATACGGGGCGAATTTTGCATATTTTCTAAGCAATTTGTCTAGATCCCTTAGAAATTAAGCATGAAACGCTCCATGTGTACACACTCCATAGCAATGGTGATGCACGGTCCTGCGTGTCATAATTGCAGGCTCAGAACTTTAGCACATGTAGGCAAAATCTAGCTAGTGCATACAGAACATTGGTTAGCACAGGTTGCTTAGCACGCATCGCTGTGTGTGTTATGTAGTCTACACGTTTCGATTTTGACATGTATTTGCTTATAGAAGCAAAATCTAATTGAAAATGACACGATATCGAACACTATTTAGCTGTACACTGGGTCGACGCATGTATACACCCCCTAGTAGTCTAGACACCGGGAAGTTCAAGGGAAATCGGCTAGCCTAAATCTCATAACACACATCGCTAAGCACACTTCTAAGCATATGTATGGACCTTAAAGAGTCAGGGCCCACAGACAAACACCGAGTTATTACCTGTTAATGGGTTTTCCTCTACTCCACCATGGCAGCCCTCACTCATGGGTTTCTCCCTTCTGGGTAGTGCATTTGGAAAGGAAAGAAAGACACCAGTCCCAGCCCCCATAAAAGGGCTCCTCCTCCTTCCTCCTGTGTCTTTAAATTCTCCAGCTAAAAAACATAACAGGTTAGTACACACCACATAAATAACAACCAGTGAGGGTCGGGAATATATGCTGCCATGGTGGAGTAGAGGAAAACTCATTACCAGGTAATAACTCAGTGTTTCCTCTACCTCCCCCATGGCAGCCCTCACTCATGGGTCATACCCAAGCAGTATGCCAACACAGGGGGGGTTAATACTCACGTAACTACTTCGGCTATAATAATCAAATAATAATAATTTTTCTTCTACTTCTTCACAAGACTGCCGCGCTCAGGATTCTTCTCCCAAACTTGGCATCTGATGATGACATCACATCGACTCTGTAATGCCTTGTGAAGGTATGCACCGACGACCACCCTGCCGCTTTGCATAGTTCTAAAACTGAAGCGGATTCTTTCTCCGCCCAGGATGAGGCGACCGACCTTGTGGAGTGAGCTTTAAGTCCTTCAGGCGGTACCGCGCCTCTTATTTGATACGCTTTTAAGATGCATTCCCTGATCCACCTTGATAGCGTTTGTTTGGACGCCGCCTGACCTTTTCTATGCCCTTCCATCAGTATAAACAGATTTCTTGCTTGTCGCACTTCTGCTGACCTCTGTTTGTACACGGTCAGGGCCCTGACAACGTCCAACATATGGAGACGCTCCTCCTTGCTGTTCGACCGTTTGGAACAAAAGGATGGGAGCACAATTTCCTGATTTACATGGAATTCTGATGCGACTTTCGGCACAAACTGTGGATTTGTTCTTAGGGTTACTTTATCTTCATAGAAATTGAGATAAGGTTCATCTATCCATAGTGCCTGCAACTCTGAGACCCTGTGGGCTGAAGTTATGGCCACCAGAAATAGCACTTTCCAAGATAGCAATTTGAGTGGTATTTCGTGTATTGGTTCGAAAGGGTCCTCCATGAGAACACCCAGTACCAGGTTTAAATCCCTCGGTGGCAACGGATTTCTGACCCTTAGTTTCAGTCTTTTCACCGCTTGCATGAACCGGCGCACATCCCTGTTGTTTGCCACGTCCCAGTCTAGCATAGAGGCTAGTGCTGATATTTGCACCTTCAGGGTACTAGCTGAGAGGCCCATCTGTAGGCCTTTCTGTAGGAAGCTCAATATTGTCGCTACTAACTTTGGGTCTTTCTGCTCGTTTCTTGCCCAGTACATGTACTTCTTCCACATTCGATAGTATGTCTTCATTGTGGAACTTTTTCTGGCTTGAAGTAGCGTCCCGATAACCTCTTTGTCAAATCCTTTTGCCTCTAATGCCTTGGTCTCAGTAACCAGGCCGTCAGGTTCCAAGACGGGGGTTGTGCCCTCGTTACTTGTCCCTGCGATAGCAAGTCTGGAATTGCTGGCAATTTCCATGGGCCGTCTACTGTCAGTCTGCACACCGTGCTGAACCATGGCCTCCTGGGCCAGTAAGGAAGAATCGTTATGACTTGTACATTCTCCCTTTGAATTTTCTTTAGCAGTCTTGGGATTACCGGTATTGGAGGAAAGACATATGCCGTGTCCATGTCCCAGACTGCCGTCAGGGCGTCGACTTGAGCGGCCTGGGGCTCCCGGAATCTTGAAAAGTAGACTGGTACTTTCCTGTTCACTTTTGTTGCCATCAAATCTACTTGTGGCCTGCCCCACTTTCTCACTAAACTGTCGAAGATTGTGCTGTTGAGGGCCCACTCGCCTGGCAAGCATTTCTCTCTGCTCAGCTGGTCTGCTATCACATTGTCCTTGCCTGCAAGAAATACTGCCGAGATGCCTACCACCCTGATTTCTGCCCACTCGACGATTTTGGAGAGCTGTTCTAATAGTGCCCTGCTTTTCGTGCCCCCTTGATGATTTATATAGGACACCACCGCCTGATTGTCCGATCTCACAACCAGTTCTCTGTCCTGCGCTTGATCCTGAAAGTGAGCGCATGCCCGATACACCGCCTCCATCTCTCTCAGGTTGGAGTGGGATGCTTGCCATTCTCTCGACCAGTGGCCTTGAGCTATCTGGCCGGCACAGGTTGCCCCCCAGCCATACTGGCTGGCGTCTGTCGTGATCACCACCTGCTCTCTGGTGGCGAAGCTTCTTCCTTGTACTAGACGTTCCGTATCGGACCACCAATCCAAATCTTTCTTGGCGGCCTTTGACAGTGTTATCCGCTGGCTCAATTCCTTGCTGTCTTTGTCCCATTGTAACAGGAAGCACGCCTGTAGCTTTCGCATGTGAAACCGGGACCATGGTATTGTTTCTAGGGCTGCTGACATGAGCCCCAAGGTCTCCATGCAGTCCCGAGATGAGACCACTGACCTCTTTCTCATCCATTCTACTTTTTTCAATAGCTTGTTTCTCCTGACTTCTGTCAGAGATACCTTCATGTCTCGAGTATTTAAGATTACTCCCAAATACTGAATTTTCTGAGTCGGGGCGAGATGACTTTTTTTCTCGTTTATGAGCCACCCATGGTATTTTAGGCAGTTTACCACTTCCGCCGTGTGTTGTATTAGAAGGTCTTCTGATTCTGCCACAATCAGGATGTCGTCCAGATAAGGGTACAACCTTATCCCCTTTCTTCTTAGCCACGCTATTATGACCACCAACACTTTGGTAAACGTTCTGGGCGACGTTGCCAGTCCGAAGGGAAGCGCATTGAACTGATAGGTGACCCCTTGTACCCTGAACCTCAGAAACTTCCGATGCCCTTCGAAGATCGGGACGTGAAGATAGGCGTCCTTGAGGTCTATTGAGGACATGAAGTCGTTTTGATTGAGATCCAGCATAACTGATTTTATTGACTCCATCCTGAACGACTTTATTCTTATGAATTTGTTCAGTCTGCGTAAATCTAGAATTGTCCGAAATCCTCCTGTGGCCTTCCTCACCACAAAGAATCGGGAGAACCATCCCTGAAACTGTTGCGGTTTTGCCACTACGCTGACTACCTCTTGGTCCAGCATTTCCTTCAAGCTGGATAACAGCGCTCTCCTCTCTTCCAAATCCTCTGGAATGGGAGACTGAACCAGGAAGTCGCCTGGTTTCCTTAAAAAGTCTATCTTGTAGCCTGAACGGACTACCTCTAGAACCCACTCGTCCGATGTGGATTCCTGCCAGGCGCTTTGGAACTTCAGCAACCTGGCTCACACTTTTTGTGGGTTGGCGTCATTGGGGGTCTTTTTTGGAGGCGAACCTGCTCTCTTTGTTCCCTTGGCCTCGAAAATTGGCCCTGGAAACCCAAGATCCCCTTCTGTACGGCCTTCCTGGCCTATAAGCCCGTGACTCTCTGAACTCCTGCTGATATCTATTGAACCTCGGTGGCGGTGTCTTCTTAGCCGCCTTGTCTTGGGGTAACCACACTGATTTTCCCCCTGAAATTTTGGACACTAAATCATCTAATTGTTTTCCAAAAAGATAGTCCCCTTGAAAAGGCATTGATAATAGTCTATTCTTAGACTGTACGTCCGCCGCCCAGGGCTTTAGCCAGAGGGCTCTTCTAGTGGCAGCCGCTGTAGCTCCGGCCCTTGCCGCCAGGCGCACAGAATCTAATGATGCTTCGCATAGGAATTCAACCGCAAGTTGTACATCCTGCACCATTCTGAGCAACTCAGATCTTTTGAGGCCATCCAGCATGTCACTTTCAAGTTGCTGGCACCATCCTCTCAGCACTCTGGATGTCACGGCCATAGCCGCTGCTGGCTTTAAAGCGGTGCCTGCCACCAACTGTTGTTTCCTAAGACCCAACTCAATCTTTCTTTCCATTGGGTCTTTGAAAATATTGGCCTCTTCAAGAGGCAATGTGGTTTTTCTGGACAACCTCGCCACTGCTGCGTCCACTTTCGGTGGTACCTCCCACGAGGCCACCTGTTGTTTATCAAATGGGTACATCTTGCTGACTCTGCTTGATGTCACCACTCGTCTATCTGGGTGTTTCCACTCCTCTGAAATCACTTCTTTCAGGGTATTGGACAGGGGAAACACTTTCCCTTTGCGCTTTTTGTCTTTAAACAGCATTTCCTGTAGACTGAGATCCTCTTGCGGATCATCAATATTTAATGACTTATATATCAAGTTTAGCAGATTATCGATCATATCGGGGTTAACCTCAGCCTCTACTTTATCCTGGCTAGGCTCCTCCTCCCCTTGATCCAGATCAAAATCTGGCATAGCTGCACTGGTAGATTGCCGGACTGAATCATCAGAGTCCTCACTAGCAATAATATGCTTTCTTTTGGACGACTTTTTCTCCACATCTGCTTTAGCCACAAACTTCTCAGCTAATGCAGCAGTTAACATCTCTACCAAGCCTGCTATTTGAGCTGGCTGCAGTTGGGGGGTTTTACAACCGTCACACAGTATGCCGACATGCTTTTGAGGTAACCCCTTTTCACATGCTGCACATTTATCCAAATGTGGCTTCTTATGCTTAGATCTACTTTCTTTATCCTTGCTGGTCTCGGACCTAAAAAAACAAAAACAACTCACTAAGTAAGCTAGCCAAACTAACTCTAATATAGGTGGACACACACAGCACTTGATAGCTTACCCTGACTTCCTTATATTGCGCTCTTCCTCCATGGCAGCAGCGCACAGTCACTGAAATAACCCTCTGACAATTTAACAGGGAGAAAATGAAATAGTAAGCTCCCAGACTTTAAGACATCTGTCCGCTATACTTTGAGGAAAAACACTGTGTAGCAGCGTGCGCCACCGGCGCCTTACCCGGTAGTTGAGAGACCTCAGATCCTGTGGCGACACCCGCGCTGACTCCCCTTGTCCTGCTGCAGGCGCCGGCTAATGTACGCCTCCGCTCGCAGCGGCGGAATCGCGTCACTCGCCGGCGCCGCGCACGCTGCCACGCGCTGCCGCCGATGTCCGCCCGCTCTGTGCTCAGCACACGGGCCAGGCAGTGACGCGGCAACGCTATCCCGCGCCGCCCCACGCGTCACTCCTGCGGACGCTACCGCCTGAAGCTGCCCCCGGGGGGGACCGCATGCGGCCATGAAATCTGTCTCCAAAACGAACAGGGAGACCTGGTCATCTGCAGGGGGTAAGAACCGCCGCAGAGACCTTCAGGAAGCCTTTCTCAGGTAGCCAGTGTCCACCTCCTACACCTGCACTTACCCGGAAAGGAAAAAAAGACACAGGAGGAAGGAGGAGGAGCCCTTTTATGGGGGCTGGGACTGGTGTCTTTCTTTCCTTTCCAAATGCACTACCCAGAAGGGAGAAACCCATGAGTGAGGGCTGCCATGGGGGAGGTAGAGGAAAATATTTTGTATTTATAATTGTATAATATTCATAACAAGAATTATGCTAAATGAAGGAATTGGGACCATTTTCATCTGCAGCGATGAATACTTGAACTGGGTTGGGATAATTTGGTCTACAGCATTATGGTAGACAGTCATTAGGTTGACACCATTGGGTCAACATGGGGAAAGGTCGACATGGGGACAGGTCATTAGTTCTACATTGTCTAGGTCGACCGTCAAAAGGTCTACATGGGTTTTTTCACTGTTTTTTGACCTGAAGGTCAACACAGTTGACATGGACACAGTTTAAAGTGCATCGCTCGCTACGCTCGGCCCACTATTTTATTCTCCCACCATGCCCTAGTGGATGGTAGGGCATGAAATACCGTCTGTCGGCAGATGTTGGCTCAAAAAACAGTGAACACTCCATGTCGACCTTTTGGCTGTCGACCTAATGACCTTTCGACCTAGAACCATGTTGACCTAATGACTGTTGACCATAATGCTGTAGACCAAATGACCGCATCCCCTTGAACTACAGCTTCACCTTTGAGACCAAAAATCAGTAGTCCCATTGAACCCCAGATAGAAGTTTTTACAGGAGTGCAGTGTAGCCAAGCAAATGGTGGCAAGCATACCACTTATACAGCAGCGCACCATCACTGGGGAGTTGTATGCAAACTAATGCCTTATGCAAGTGCTGGTAGCCTTTGAATTTATGGCCCATGAATGCATCTTGGAGCTTAGTCATCTGCCATACAGTGCAGACATAGGGGGATATTCAATGCCCGCGGCTATTTCCTACTGGGTAAATAGTGGCGGGGGCCTATTCAATGCTGTCCATTTTGCAGAGAACTACCATGGATTGACGAGATTATGGCCGTATCTCGACAATCCATGGTCGTTTCCGCGGACATGCCCCCTTTTCGCCGACCGGCAAGCAGGACAGTGCAAACGGGCCAAAGTCAAGACACAGTCATGACCCGAGATTAAATACCCCCCTTAATCCCTTTGCGACTTCTTCGTACTGCCACAAATCAAGCACAAGATGCATTGGATTCATTCTAAGTCACTAAAAACTGAATTGGAAACCAACTTCTAGTATGAAGAAAGCACAGCTGCTTTTGTCTAATTTTGCTGCTTCCCCAAGTAGTTTGAACATATGTAACTTTGCATAGACTCCTCTGGTCAGTGGCGTAGCTATAGCTCCGCAGCCCCCGCGGTGGCGGGGAGGCGCAGAGAACCTGTGGGCGCCGGGGGTCTGCGGGGCTATAGCTACCACTTACCCGCTGCTGTCTGGCCGCATCTGCCTGTCACGGTCCCATATCTCCCGGCGCCGGCTCCTGCTGCTATAATGAAAACGGACTCTTAGAAAATGGCTGCCCCCATACTGCAGACAGTTTTCTGTCTGCAGTATGGGGGCAGCCATTTTCTAAGAGTTCGTTTTCATTATAGCAGCAGGAGCCGGCGCTGGGATAGACGGGACCGTGACAGGCTGATGCGGCCGGGCAGGTACGTCAAGGGGAGGGAGCCGCCGAAAAATATGCGGCGGGGGGGGGGCGACAATAAGGTAGTTACGCCACTGCCTCTGGTGAATACTTTGAATATATGTTAAACTTGGCACTTGTGTGGTATAATGTGAATTATGGCACCATGGGCCATAACATTAACTAGAGCAGGGGTCAGAGCTGAATTTCCCATTAGGCACGTGCCTAGGGGCGGCACATGTTTGGGGGCGGCACTTGGATGCCTGTGATAGTACTGTCAGCCCAAAATGTACCTACAACTGCAAAATATCCACTGTACTGTACTATATTCCATATTAAATAGAGTGTAAATGGAAAGGACATGCAGATACTACCCCTGTAACTGTCCTACTTAGTAAACATTATTGTTGTGCCTAGGGGCGCCCTCATCCCTAAATCCGCCCCTGGCAGGGGTCCTCAAACTATTTTGCTCTGGGACCCCATCAGACAATAAAAATAAATTACAGGACCCCAGCAAGTGACTGCTGCAGAAGGTCATCACATCACCTGTGCAGGCAGCAGACAGCACATGTATGGCAGCATTGTGGAGGCACAAAATTATGTATAATAACAGACAATTGAACAGATTTTTCAGACTCTTGGAATCACTGGCAACGATTAGAAAAGTCATCAGCCTGATGGTCACAACATGGAGTCGTGACCCCATACTGAAAAGGTCAGGACCCACAGTTTGAGAACCACTGAACTAGACCATTACTGTGGAAAACAATTAACAGTTGCAGAGAGGGGTCTCTCTAGAAGCATTGGGAATGGGGGACCCTCCAAAATGCAGCAATGAGGCTCACAAAGGTCACAACCACCAGCCTGCACCTTTAACACAAGGCAGGATGGATTCATATAGTTTACACCAATTTCTCCATAACAGCTGCTTGCAGAAATCAACACACTGCCCAATATTGGTGAACCTGCTTGCACCAAAACCTGAGTTTCTTGTCATAGCTGTCAGGAAAGGGATCTCCAGATATAGCTTTAGGAATTGCAAAACACCCAAGAGATATCCAAGTACAAACACTGGTAATACAGAAGAATTGTGAAGGTAATGGTTTACGGTGTGGATCATTTGGTCACCAGCAAGTTGTTAGACAGTCATTAGGTCGACATGCAGGAAAGTTGACACGAGTCTAGGTCGACAGCGGAAAAAGTTGACATAATTAAAAAATATATATATTTTTTTACCCTTATGTCGACAGTCAACATAAACACTAAAACATACAACCATATCGCTGCTCTAGCCATGCTTCGAGCATGGTGCCATTGCTGGGCTGAATACTTACTATATAAAGGATTCTGCAACAAATCTTCAATCTGGGTTGGACTTTTTTTTTTGTCGGATCTGTTTCGTCGACAACAGCCTTTGATGCGGTCAGAAACTACAGCATTGGAATAGGGTCCGGAATTGAATATTCCCCCTAAACATCTAAAACTTACAAAAGCTTTCTATGAATAGGTGGAGAAATATTCGTGGACATTTAGAGTGGAAGCTAGCAGATGGATTTACAAGGAGATAGAATCATCTATCTAGATATCTATCTGTCTAGTGTCCGTTTGGGTGTTTCTGAAACACTGCCATCTGTTGGCAGCGAGTGAAACTACATCTCTTGCTCTCTCACACCTGCACAAACACAGGGGCAATCACAAGGAAACAGACTAGCTTTCGAAGCATTAGCTTTGAGCGGGCTTACTAGTAATCTTATAAGGGCTGTATTTAAAGATCTCTTCCTTTGGTCTTGAACGTCGCATAAAAAGGTTTTATGTCCCCAATTGAACAAAAACAACAATTTGTATGTATAATTTAAATGTGGTATAAGACTATTATTTCTCTTCATGCATTAAATACTTTTAGTGATACATTTAAATAAATACAATCAACACTGTTTGCCAGTGCTTTCTTCTTTTTATTTATTGTGCAGACGGTACTTATATGTTAGTTGGCGCCTAATTAGCATACGGATGGTAATGTAGGAAAATCGCATCGCATGCGATGCGATTTTTTTCAATGTAATTTTTTTTTACACCACAATATCGCATAGCATCGCACCTCCCGCAAAATCACATGCGATTTTATCGGGTGTGCGATGCCATTACATGAGGTATACAATAGTATGATTGTATGTCCTAAAAATAGCTTTTACGCACCCTCCCACTATCCACGCCACCCCGAAGCATGGCGGGGGGCGGTGGAACGCGCCCTCCGACCTTTTCATACCCCCACTATCCACGTCAGCGTGGAGTTTATTTTATATAGTGTGGCGAGCACAGCGAGCCACCGAGCCCGAAGCGTGGCGAGCCCCGCGAAGGGACGCAGATTACTTTGCATGTATTCCTCGTGCGCTCGCCACTCTTCGGGCTCGGTGGCTCGCTGTGCTTGCCATACTATATAAAATCAACTTCACATTCACACCGACGTGGATAGTGGGGTAATTAAAAAAATCAGAGGACGCGTTCCGTGGGCGCTCGTCACACGCTTCAGTGTGGCGTGGATAGTGTGTTTGGGGGGGGGGGGGGGGGGGGGGGGGGGGGGGCGGGCGTTAAACCTATTTTTGGGACATACAATCATATTATTGTATACCTAATGTCATGGCGTCGCACACCCTATAAAATCGCATCTGCACGATCGCATGTGGTTTTGCGGCAGATGCAATGCAATGCAATGCTATACCCCGGGGCTGAGAGAACAGTGAATAAATTACATAGGAAAATCGCATTGCATGGCCCATGCAATGCGATTTCCCTACGCAGAATAGCCCACTAAGCAAATTGCTTAATGGGCGCCCAACTAACATATAAGTACCGTGCAGACATGCCGCTTTCACCCTTAATCTGGATCCTGGCGCATTCACATTAAACCCAGGTCACCCATTATACAGAGGGCAACCTGGGATTAACTCTTCTTGTTACCTGGGTCAAAGTGTCGGGTTGCTCGACCCAGGTTAGAAGATTTAGACCGCACTTTGATCCGGGTCATTAAGTCAGCAACTCAGCAATATCCTGGTTCAGCATGAAAGGGGCCTTATTCAGGGGTGAGTAAACACCTGTATAGGAAGCAGCAGGCAATCAGTTTATTATTCACAATCAATTTTAAATTGGCCCAAGGATTATGGCTTGTCAATAATACATTTTAATATTTCATTTTAATGTCACTGTAAATTGTAATTACATCATGAAATACATGTTTAACAAAATGAAATCATTGCTCCCATAAAAGAAACACTAATAATACACTCATAACGCAATCATTTTGTGTCCTAGAATATATTCAGACCATTTTACCATGGCAAAGCCGGTGCGGGCCCAACCCGGCACGGCACTGTAACACTAAATCTGGGTTGCCCATTATACATAGGGAGACCCGGGGTCTAAACCCATCGTAAAAACCCGGATGGAATTGCCAGGTTGGTCGATGCAGGTTATGAAGTCTGAGTCTTTCACACTGCACCTAAACCCGGGTCGACCTGGTAATAACCCAGGTTATTTGTGTAATGTAAAAAGGGGTATTAGAATGTTATTTTGCCCCTCCAAGAGTCTGTGGTGGAGGACTGGCCCAGACCAGGGAGCAGATAAAATTGCAGCATTAGATGAGCAGGCTACAAATTCCCACTGTATGTTCTGGCACTATAATCGCCAACACTGATACAAAATGTTCTTGGTCAGGCCTCAAATGAGTGCTATAAATGATGAAACAAGTATCACATTGCACAAGACTCTATTGTTAGAAAATACATTGTTATCAAGATTAAATATACATATATATCCTGTATGATCACAGCTCAGTCCTATAGCACCGATGTCCCCAGGGTATACATACCCGTACAAGAGCTACAAAACAACTACACCTGTTCTACCACTAAATAATGTATATTTCCAGGACACAGTTTATGTCTGCATATGAAACATCACAATCTCCGAGCACCCTGAGAACTGTACAATAAAGAAGACGGTTTCTAAACATCATTTATTTTAAAACCAAGTAAAAGTTTTTATATATTCTCACTGGTCGCACCTACATACACGAGTCATGTGAGTACACCTATAGCAATGCTGTTCTGTAAATACTTGTGAAATGGACAATTAGTAACTTATCCTGCATACAAACAAACATAGGGAATGAAGCATCTCACTCATGGAGGAGTCCCAGTAACAAGACTGTTGAAGAAAAACATTTGTGAGGACTTAAAATATAAAGAAATTTTATGTGCATGATAGAAATATTAAATGGACTGCAAGAACATGTGCCAGATCTAGATTACCGCAAACATGCCATTTACTTGTAAACAAAAACCATGATACATGAATCTCATTCCCGCACTGCATGCCATATATATGCACAGTGCTTACATGGTTAATATGAACACAGCTCCCCCTCACTCCCCACCCCCCTCCCTTCTGTTACCTGTATCATGATACGGGAACCACTTGTCTTGTCATACACATATCGTACACAGTACCTGGAGCTTTTTAAACAAGCGGCCACGCCCCCTTATTCCTCATTTGCTACAGAGTAGCTCTATGAAAAGCACAGGGACTCCCCATTGGACCTTCAATCCATTTAATTGCCAGTAGAGGCTGAATGACCTGTAACAAATTGCTACCTGTGATAGGACTCAAACATCAAAGGCAACAAACAGCAGGAAACAAAAATGATCGGTAAAAACAATCTTTATCATGTTGCTCTGTAATTTGGGAATTCGCTCTCCCTGCAGAATTGTGAAGCATTGTTGAATGAACACCAGCTTGCTTATAGACTGAATAGTAATCATCTGGAGACCCACAGTAAGTTGGTGTTGGCACGTCGTTGGTGTAAAGTCTGTGTGTTGCTGGAGCAGAGCATACATGTGGAATACAGATCGAATATCTAGTCTCTGTTCCTCCTAGTTTTGCCAGTCTGTCTCCTGCGCTGGGTTTTGCTCGTGCGTCCAGACGTCTTCACTCCCGTTTGCTTTGTACTCTCTTGATTCCTTGATGGGCGCTTGTTCGTTTTACGTTGACTTCGAACATGGAGAGACTTTGTGAGACTGCAAATCCTGCAAGGACAGATCACATCTCCACTAAATATCAGGCAAAGCATAGACACTTACATACACTTATTAGGTTTATTTACAGTTACATAGACAGCACACACATTGCAGCACAGGAATAGCTTTCCAGTTCATGTCCCAGTGGAGCTTACAATCTATACAAACTAGAGTTTTGTCGGACAGAATCTCAGTGCACGGTGGCAGAAATTAAATCCACCACACTTACCATGCTGCTTCGGTTTACATGGCGTTTTATCCTTTATACTAGATGTTATATTTAAACAAAATATTATATATATGCCCTGACGAAAGAGGTAGTAAAGACCTCAGAAACGCTGACCGCACCCGACATGGTATAGTTTCTTTATTTATGGTGTCAGTATCCAGAGTGTCAGCCTGGTCTAGCCTTAGACCAGCGTGCAAAAAAATTATATATATGCACTTTTAACTATGACATACATACAGTGCTTTTTGACAAACCTGAAACCAGATTTTCATTATATTTTTTTTGTCTACCCTAAAACACCAGGATACATTATATAGTCATGATTTATAATTATAAAATTTTTTAATAAAAACACTTATTGCATAAACATATAAGCAGGCAGTACAGGGGAACACAATAACAGATATTGGACTAGTACAAGTCAGACATATGGTAATAATCAGTAGCTAGAGTCCGTATCTCTCATAAAACAGTTGACCTGTCAATCAAAGAAAATCCTGCCAAAATCTACAAACTGAGAAAAGAGCAGGAGAGAGAAACACAAAGAGGGGAAGTAGGAGGAGCCATGTGGTATTCTGTTTTTTTTTTTCAGTGTGAAGCAATTGGGTAAAGATTCTCCTCATAACATCATAAAACAATAAAAACTATTAAATAAATGGGACTTACAGTAATAGGAGTTATAAATTATACACAAGAAACATGCTTTAATTAAATGAGTTCTCACAGATCATTTACTGCAGCAACTAATCCTAGGGACTGTTGTATTTGGTTAATAAGCAGAAATGCTGGTAAGTCCCATTCTGCTAGCAGCAACCCATATAGAAGCAATAGCATTTCATAGCCTCTTTCTATGGGGAAAAACATTACTACAAAACAAGGAATCGTTTTATGACCAGTATAAGCCACGGGCTAACTAAAGTGCTACTTCTGGGAACGAACATATTAAGAGCAGCAATCTGAGAAAGTAGATACTGAATAGTATTTTGGAGAGAGGGCATATTACCTAATGTACATTTATTACACAAAAAAAACAATGGAAATACTAATATGAAGTAAGTTAATATGGTGCTGATCCACCACGTGTGGCCTGTACAGGAGGATCACAGACATCTAATCCATGATGGGGGCAAATACTGTCTCCACCATTGTTCCACAGTATCGTATAGAAGCTAGATGATAATAAGACCTGGTAAGAGAGAAGGCTATGCCATGTGGCCGACATCAGTGTCATGCTCATCAAACCAACCACAGGTGCTCTGTGCACGGGGCATTGTCAAGACACCTCTTCTGTCAGGATCAAGCACTTCAATATGGGAGGAAGGGCATCACGCAGTACCATGAAGTAATGATTAGGATTGATGTGGATTTTTCAGGGAAACTATGCCCAGAAATCATACCCTACAATTTACAGGCAGCTCCTTAATTGCTTACTTTAATGTGCTGCAGTTTGACATTTGTAGTTGCTTATCCTTTGGGGCCCGATTCAGACCTGTTCACACAGGTTCAAATTCATCCCCGTCCCCAATGTTGGGGGTCTGTGCATACAAGATTGTGCGCATATGCAAATGTCCACAGCGAGTGCCTACGGCTATTTTTTTTATTAGCCAGGGGTGCTCTATGCCCGAGTGACAGGCAGGGGGCGTTCTGAAGGGCGCGCCCAGCGTTTCATGCACATTCGCTCACATGGTAGCATGGGGGATTCCGACGGTGGGGCGGCGTTTACCTGCTCGCTAGGCAGCAAATATACGCAGTCTAGCGAGCAAGTATGAATTACCCCCCTTGTACTTCAAATTAACACACACACATAACCCAATCTATGTGTACTGCACTTCTGCACACGTCTGTAAACAATTGCCATTAAATTGCCACAATTCTTAACCAAAGGTGGCCACGCCATCACCACTACTTTAAAGACACTGAGGTCTCTTGCCAGCCGTAAAAACACTGATGTAATAGTCTCAGCATTGCTCTATTCTGACTGGTTTACCCAGATGCTTCTATTTGATACATTAACCACCTGTGTAAGATCTGTAGGTGTAAGGTGTAATGAGTGGAGAACCACAGCGGGAAGCTCCTAGCTACAGAACCATCAGGTATTTACCTCTTTGACAGTAACGGATTCCCAGCTTGTTTGGGCAGAGGGACTGTGGGTTTAGGCTGTGCCCCTTCCTTTGTCTCTTCATCTTCTCCCTGTAGAAAATATAGATCACAGACTGTCTCATGCACATAACACATAAGTCCTCCTCTGCAGGTCCCTTTACACCACCACAAGACAATGTTACTGTAAATGCACTTTAAAGAGAAAGAATCTAAATATAATGGTAATCCAATTTACAGGAAGTTTTACTGTATAAAATAAGTAAAAAGCCCACATAAAGTCAAAGCAAAATTATAATAATAAAAACAGTGCCAACCAGAATAGGTACAAGAAATCTAAAAATAAATATATGTTTGGTGTGTAAAAAATTAAACCCAAATGGCCTGCATGGAATAGGACAGTACAGAAACCACTGGAACATCAATAGGGTGCGTTATGGGACCCCTAGTGTTAAGGATGCTGGTAGTCCGGATGCAGACACCGGCACTTAGACAGTAAGATTCCCATCAGTTCTTCCTAAAGAACATAAGCCTAATGCTTACCCTTTCCCTAATTCCTCTCCCCTGCAGCCTAACCCTGATCACACCCAGAACGGATTATGGTGCTGTTCCCTGAAATACACACTCTTATAGCTTGCAATGCATCAGCTGACTTTTATAACCAAATTGTCCTCTAGAGGGCACTGTTTAACTATGGTAGCAAAAACAGAAGTGCTTTAACCAATTACAGCTAATAAATGCTCCAGGTTGCAGTACACAGTCATGGCTGTATGGTCTTCTCTTATGCCCCTTTCAGACCGCACTTTTAAAACGGTAAATTGCCGTTTTTTTACCGTTTTAAAACGGTAATGTGTGCGGTCTGAAAGGTCCAGTCCCACTTAACCGGTTAGAAAATGCCGTTTTTTCTAACCGGTTAAAATGCAGGGTCCTACCCGTTTCTGAACCGGTATTTTAGCGCAAAAATCGGCTCAGAAACGGTATTTAGGACCCAGCCAATGAGCTGGGTCCTAAATTCAGCACAGTGAATACTTAATGAGCGCTCATTAAGTATTCACAGCACTGGAGCCCCCCCCGCGCGTGTCGACACCCCCCGCGCGCGTGTCGACGGCCCCCCGCGTGTCGACCCCCCCGCGCGTGTCGGCGCCCCCCCGTGTCGACTTACCCCGTGCCGGTATCTCCGTTGTGGTTCCCGGCACTGCAGCTCAGTATGCTCGGAAAGCACTTATGAAAAAAGTGTCTTTCAGAAAATGGCTGCCCCCTATACGGAAGACAGTTTTTTTAAACAGGGTTTCCTATGGGGCAGCCATTTTCTGGAAGACACTTTTTTCATAAGTGCTTTCCGAGCATACTGAGCTGCAGTCCACAACGGAGGTACCGGCACGGGGTAAGTCGACACGGGGGGGGGGGGCGCCGACACGCGGGGTGGGGTGGGGGGGGCGTCGACATGCGCGGGGGGCGTCGACATGCGCGGGGGGGCGTCGACATGTTCTCGGTCGACACGCGAGGGGGGGGGGGGGGAGCTGCACGGAGGGGAGGGCTGAAGGCTGCACTGGCTTTGACCCTGTATTTGGAAAGTTTCCAAAAACGGGTCTGCCAGTGTCAAAAAATCGGCACTTAAACGGTAATATACCGTTTAAGTGCTGCGGTGTGAAAGGGGTTTTATCTGGCAGACCCGTTTTTGGAAACGTTTCCAAATACAGGGTCAAAGCCAGTTATGCGGTCTGAAAGCAGCATAACTAGCATATTGCTGGTCACACAAACAGTTATGTTGATATTTCTTATATGGTAACCCATATAAATGGGCCACACTGCAGTGTATTAGTGAAGATGGCATGTAACTTCTCGCATACAGTACCCGGATAGCGGATGACTGACTAATGTAAAAAACATCTAATTATTTTCAACAATTTAACCCAAATAATGCCATTGTTCTGTGGCCACGTGCGCATACATAATGGTGCAATTTGTGGCTATTGGTGGTCAGCTTTTATAAACCTTTGAGGTAAACCACTGCATGTGATGCCATCGTTCAGGGCATTACAAAGTAGGGACAAATGATGCAATCTGACAGAACCTCCATCCAATTTACTTGTATAAGCAAGTTTATCGCAAATATTTCTTCCTGCAGTAAACTAAATGGTGGTACTTGTTTCCTAGCACGGCCACAATCGCGGCCATCGGGGGTAATTTTTAGGGGCCTGCGACGCGACCGACGCGATGCCCCCGATTTTTCCATTGAAATGCATTGAAAACAGTGAAAATCGGGTCGGTCGCGTCGTGTGCGGCTAAAAATGCTTAAATGGTCCACACGCGATGGCCGCGATTTCCCCATAGGTAACAATGTTAAATGGGTAACTTTACCCGCGATTTCCCATAGGAAACAGTGTTAAATGGGTCAATTTCCCCAAATCATCATAGGGAAGAATGGTAAATGGGCCAGAAACCCCCAAAAAAAACCCTGACCAGTGAAATGTCCCCCCAAAAGTAGTTTACGCCACCCCGCGATCAACGTGAACCCGAAGCGTGGCGAGCGCAGCGAGCCGCGGCGGTACGCGTCCTCCGCGGATAGATTCACAGGTAAACGCGTCCCTTCGCGGGCTTCACAGGTGTCCGCGTCGCCATGGACACCTGGGAAGCCCGCGAGGGGACGCGTATAACTGTGAAGGTATCCGCGTCCGCTCGCCACGCTTCGGGATTGGTGGCTCGCTGCGCTCGCCACACTATTCTATTCTCAATTCCACGCTGACGTGGATAGTGGGGGTATGAAAAGGTCGGAGGACGCGTACCGCCGCCCCTCGCGGCCTCGCTGAGCTCGCCACGCTTCGGGTTCACGTTGATCGCGGGGTGGCGTATAGTACTTTTGGGGGGACATTTTAATGTTCAGGGGTGTTTTTGGGACATTTACCATTGTTCCCTATGATAATTTGGGTACATTGATCCATTTCACATTGTTTCCTATGGTAAATCGTGGTCATCGCGGGTAAATTGAGGCATTTAACATTGTTCTCTATGGGGAAATCGCGGGCATCGCGTCTGGCCCATCGCACCCGATTTTTTAGTGCATGCGATGCCCGCGATGGCCCTGATTTTACCCCCGATGACCGCGATCATGATCGTTGTGGCCGTGCTAGGAAACAAGTACCAAATGGTTGCTTGCGGAATTATACACCAATCCACTTATCTTTTCTGTCAATGCACTGGTAGCCTCCATGAACATGCAGTATGAAAATAATAAAGAACCCAGGCAATAGTGTGGTTATTATCATACCTGTCTGCTACCAGGGGGAAGGAGACCAACACCAGACAGGTCCAGGTCACTGATGGTTGTCACCGTTACAGTGTGATTGGGATGGTCGTACAGCAGAGACTCTGTTTTTGAGGTCACCAACCTCTCCACTTCATCCGCTTCCTCTAAAGAAAAAATAAAATAACTTTTTTAATATATATTCATGATCAATAAAGGCTTGTTTCATTCTGACAAAGGGCGGTATTCAATGTGAATACCGGCGACCTGCAGCAAATCCTGTTTAGAATTCGCTGCACATTCGCCACTGCTCGCTGCGTTCCGGAGCCTCGCCGGCTCCGGTATTCAACGAGTCAGGGGCTCGCTGCCCCTGAATGGCGAATTTGAGCTCCTGCGGCGGACGCCGCAGGGAGCCTGAGGATGGTGGCAGGCAGGGAGATGGAAGTCTCCCTGCCTGCCCCAGAACGTTTGTGGGGGGGGGGGGGGGAGGTGGGCTCCCCGGGTGCCAGGCAGCACAGGCTGCCCCCCCCGGGGGTGCCAGCAGGGGACCGGGTATATTCACTACTCCCGATCATGAATATGTAATGATCGGGTGAAGTGACTGGCTGCTCTGTGCAAAATAAATAAATAAATAAAAAATATATTTTTTTAAATTAAATATATATTCATGTGCTTACAGCACATGAATAAAAATAGCATGCCCCTCCTCAGAATAAAATTCCAGATTTTTTGACACCAATTGTAAAAAACAAAACATTTTATTTTAAAAGTTCACATTCCACTTCACCATAAAAAGATAGCGATTGCTACTCGGTGAATCATGGTCATTGAATAGGGTGATTCACCGTTTTAGTCAGAAATTCGCCTTATAGCCTCATTGAATACTGCCCAAAGTCTGGAGAGTGCCGCCTGTCTACGCTATCTTACTGTATTGATTTCCTACATCATTGGAAGGCTACCCCAGCAAGTATTTGGACGTTATTTGTTTTTTTTTTAAATCCACATAACAGCCTTTCCTTATAAGTACACACACTGGCCCTCTGGTTCACTCGCAAAGGCAAATTCCTTTTCAAATGGACAAAACCAAGTGCACTGCAGGTGGGGCAGATGTAAATTGTGCAGAGAGAATTATCGAAAGATGTTGTGCGTGCACGCATATAACAGTGACTTTCAAGTCTCTTACATATGCATGCAAGCTGGGAAAGAAATGGGTGGGCAGCTGACATCCAACCCCCCCCCCCCCCTGCACTCGCGTCATAGCCTCATTAGCATAAGAACGCACAGCTTTCTCATAGGAATTCCCATGAAACACTAGGCGTTCCCATATGCTAATGGGGCCGCCCGCTGCCGTGCGGACATTGCCCTACTGAATACCTTCCCTCATTTTTCCATTGGTATATACGATAAAATTAAAACTGACCTAGCCACACAAAGTGGTATAAAATAAAACCACTTTTACATTGCAAATGCTGGGTCGCACCGGGAATTTGGACACAGGTCCGTCCCAGGAACACTGTTGCCCGGCAACGCGGGGGGCGTGTGTTCACGTGCAGCAAGCTAATGCACGTTGGGCGCACGCTTCCCTGTGGAGCTGGGGGCAGGACCGGCGTCTCCTCGTTCACGGGACGGAGCAGCGTCACACTGTGCGTCGTCACCTTGTACGACACGTCACGCTGACGCGCCCGTTCCTAAGCAACGCGGCGGACGCGGCGCGGGCTACCTACAGGTTTTTCTCCGTTCATACCACCGATACCGGCAATCGGAGGTGGACGGAGGTGCCTCTGGGTACCCCGCGCCGCACTGAGAAGAATCGGAACATAAAGATGTGAAAGAAAGGCCTATTACGTAAGGATCACTTATTCTGATCATAAGCTCTGGGTCACGTGACCATAATAAATGTGCATTATTCATTTATATTGTGTTTATTGTGCTCAAAATGTTTCTATCAGTCCTATCTGCCTCCAGGACTGATAGTTATAAATACTGATACTCAATGGTTATTTTATTTTGTATAATTTATTTTATATGCATACCTAGATGTGAGTAAATGTCAGTGCACCACAACAGGTGCTTAATAGAACAGGTGTAACAATCAAACACCAATCAAGAGAGTAATCCAACTGCTATTTAAACTGAGCTGGGAATACCAGTCCACACTTGCTCCTGAGGAAGCCGGCCACTGATACAGCCGGGGAAACGCGTTGAGCCTGATATAATTCTTATTTGGACCCTCCATCCATTTTACAAGTGACCAGTCCTAGTCCCGACGACGACAAAGAGCCTCATCTCCAACTGGACCTTCATCTGGGGTACACGCCATATCCCTAATTCCAGCCAAAATAAGAGGACATCGCCAAATAGGGAGCCTATATCATCAAGGCAAGGACACTCTGGAGTCACTCTCCTGGAACCAATCCATATCCAGGCAAAACACCATAAGGATGGTAACTTTATTTCCCCAATTGAAGTCATAGACTTTGTACTGTGCATACTGCTTTACACCCCAAAATCTACAGCAGTGATATTCCGCAGCTTCAAGTAAATCTTTTGATTTTATCCCCCCTTTTTAGTGTATATGTATGCATACATAATTATGTGTTTTATATATGAAATGTTTTAGTTTAATGTAATAAATAAATTTCTACATTTTTTTCAAAACCATTGAGTATACTTTATTGAAGCAGACAGCGCCGGCACATCCCCCCTTTTTCCTATACGATATTTTGGGCTTGACAACCCAGTGCCGGCTGCTTAGTGATAGCGCACCACTCATTTTTCTTATAAACCGTCCCAGGAACAACCCGGCATTTGCAAGGTTTAACTGATGATACCCTAATCTATCTCTCCTCCCCCGACTTATCCCCATCACTCCTGTCCAAGGTCTCCGAATGCCTCACGGCCATCTCAGCCTGGATGACCCAACGCTTCCTGAAACTAAACATGGCTAAAACTGAACTTCTAATCTTCCATCCCCCGAACATCCCCTCTTCTCCCACTATATCCATCAGCATTGGTGAAACAGAGCTCACGTCCACCGACCAAACGCGCTGCCTCGGTGTCATCATTGACTCCTCCCTCTCTTTCACCCCCCACATTCGTGCTCTCTCACAGTCTTGCCGCTTTCACCTACGCAACATCTCACGCATCAGACCATTCCTCTCCACTGACGCGACCAAAATTCTCATTCACTCTCTTGTCATCTCCCGCCTTGACTACTGCAACATCCTTCTCTCTGGGCTACCTCTCACCCGCCTCGCACCTCTCCAATCCATTCTTAACGCTGCTGCTAGGCTCATCTTCCTCTCCCGCCGCTCTACCTCCGCCTCCCCCCTCTGTTTATCTCTTCACTGGCTCCCCATTCCTTTCCGAGTTCTCTTTAAACTCCTCACCACCACCTACAAGGCTCTCTCCTCCTCCACAGCTCCCTACCTCTCTTCACTGATCTCTATCCACACTCCCTCCCGTCCTCTTCGCTCCATCGCTGACCGCCGACTGACCTCTCACCTAATCACCTCCTCCCACTCCTGTGTCCAAGATTTCTCTCGCACTGCCCCCCTGCACTGGAACAACCTCCCACCACCCATCAGGCTATCTGATTCCCTTACCTCCTTCAAGCGCTCCCTCAAAACCCACTTTTTTCGACTAGCCTATCCCTCCTCCTAACCTCTTTTGATCCTCCTATCCTGCCTCCGTTCCCCTCCGTTCCTACTTATCCTATTGTATTTCGTTCGTCCACTCACCTATTTTTAGTATGTTAACTCTTATGAGCAGGGCCCTCCTTCCTCACGTACTCACCCTACCTCATTACCTCACCTGTGCTCCTGTCCTGTTCTTTCCTTCCTCTACTTCATCTTCAGTCTCCTTGACAATTTTGACACCTACTTCTGAACTGATGCTGATTTTAGTTCTACCAGCTATACCCCTACTTATACTGTATCTTTCAACACACCCTGTACGTTACCTTGTAATTTGTTTTTTTGTTTGCTATGTACTGCGCTGCGGACACTTTCGGCGCCTTATAAATAAACGTACTACTACTGCTACTACTACTACTTTAACTACCCACAGCAACCTAACAATAAGCCCCGTCGCTGACGGCAGATGGGGAGGGGTGGAGCGGCATCCTCAATAGTGTAAATAGGACTGGGTCACCCGTTCACACTGCACAGCTACCCTGATCCGACCCAGGATTAACCCAGGTTGAAAAGCCATGTTTCTGGACCAGGGAAATTCAAAAAGGCCCTATCACATCGCACTCCTGCCTTTCAGCACCTGTGGGGCATTACTAATTTGACCGAGCAGCGGTTTTCAGTATTATAAATAACTGGTTGTAATTACACTTCACAATGATCTAAAACCTAATCTAGAAATATGTCCGACAGTTGCTCACCTAAAGCTTCTTCTCTCTCTTTCAGCATCTTCACGTATTCTTTATGTCTCTGTAAGGAAGGAACATATGTTGTTGACAGTTCACAAGTCTCAGTGAATATCTATTTAATTAAAGGCAATGTAAGTGTTGCTTTACAGTGTCAATGAAAACTGCTTCCTAGTCCTTTACAATTTGTGAGATTTTACATTCATTTTCAATGCTCCCATCAGATAATCAGGTGTCCCTGTCCACAATATATTGAAGTCCTGCTAATCAAACAAATTATAAAAGGTGGCTTTCTGTTGATAATCATTTACCTCTTCTCTCATCTTTTTCTGCTCTATCTTAATCCTGCGCTTGATCTCCTCCACGGCAGCTTTCCTCCTCTGTAATTTGCGTTTATGAAAACCAGTCAAATATTCCCTACAACAGATGGATAAGCTTGTAAATGGTTGCTCAGATCCCCACACAGGGTTGGGTATACTAACATAAAAGTGCAGGTGTGTGGTTACCCATAGCAACAGTTTATAGTCATTCATTAGTATTAGACCATTTGAAGCTAGACTGACTGTTACAGCACATTTGCATCTATGATAACCCTTCAATGAAATTATTTGTTGTGTGTTCAGGCAAACATTGGGCATGATATGAGGTAGTATACAAGAGATAAGCAATGGAGGCTTATACCCCGTTCACACCAGAAAATGCAGGGTCCCACCCGGGAATATGGCCCAGGGATCATGCCGGGCCATTCCCAGGTTGGCCCCTTTCATACCAGAAAAGTCCCTGCATTTTCTGGTGTGTAAAGGGGGTGGGAAGGAGGCGTGCTGGCGGCGGGGAGGCAGCTTAAGTGTGGCGGCGAGTACTAACCCCTGTAGATGGTCCTCGGTGCAGGCCGGGGATTCACACAGGCGGCGGGCGCAGATGACGCAGTTCTCCGGCGCAGTAAGGGCACCAGAGAGCTGCGTTATCTTTATCCACAATCTTTTCTGTAATTTGCACCCGCGGCCTGTGTGGATCCCCGTCGTGACAGCACATCGAGGACCGGCAACCCTGGTAAGTACCCCCTATCCCTTTCACACCGGCCAGGTCCCCTGGAACAACCCTGCTCCATAGCAGGGTTGTAATCCCGGCAAATTAGGCTGGTGTGAAAGGGGTATAAGATGTAGTTTACATGAACTCTAGCCATAAAATACAAGAACTTTCAGTCAAATGAATATGCTTACAGTAAGTTTCAGGGGTTTATCAGAAGAATAAAGGGTGATGCTTTTCCCTACATATACAGCAAGCAATGTATATTTTTGGACAGCTGTTTGTGAAAACTGAATAATAACATGAATTTTTGAATACTGGTACACAGCAAATGTAAGTACATATACTGAAGACAATGGTGCTGATAGCACATGTAAAAATGTCATGGTTATGAAACTGGGTGCAACAGGACACATGCAATAGTGCCACGAGTTAGGCTGAGGCCACACATAGCGGGACCTGAGTTAGGATGACGTCATAGTTCAGCGGAACCCACTCGGCAACAAGGAGGCTGTGTGGGGGTCACACAAAGCAGTATGGCCAAATCCTGCAGAACAGGATCTGACCACTGCTGACCTGATTTCTAGCGTTACACAGTACGGCACAGCCACACTGTGTGAATACATACATTTCAATGTATATGTTCTTCTCAAAATCCAGCTGTCTCGTCCTACTGCAGCATGCTATAGTAGGAGGCAGCGGCTGCGGCCCAGCAGCTAATGTGTGGGGGGCCACATAGGAGCCTGTGTGCAGTCACCGTGCGGTGCAGCGGGACAGGCCGGTTTGCTATTTGTGGCCCCAGACTTAGTCGCCCAGCACCAATTCAGATTGTTTCTAGGCAATGAGGATCAGTTCTGGTAGTTGCCAATTTTAAAATATGTGGATAAACAAAAGCACATCACTCTCCAACCACCACATTACTGAGCATAAGAACAACAGGTAAGCACAACTTATTTACTTCAACAGTTCTTATTTCTGAATTTTGCCATAAGAAACCTTTGGCCTACGGTTACCGTGATGAAAATGTTGGTACGTTAGGGCACTGTGATTCATAAAAGTTTGGGAACTGCTGGTTACAGGTATAAGTTGTCAAGGCCCATACACACTGGGCGACTGAGCCCATTGTGTACGTGCCTCCCGCATCATCACTGGCCCCTCTGCTCATCTGCTAGTATTATCAGCAGATGAGTGGCGGGCTTTCCATAGCATCCTGCTATGGAAAGTCATCTAACCCAGTGAAAAAAAAATGAAACGGGCGAAAAGTGCTCAGTGTGTATGCCCTGAGCGATTTTTAGCCAAGCGATTTCCCCCATCATTGTTGTCTATACAAACTGTGTAGTCTGTCCAGTGTGTATGGACCTTAAGAAATAGTCATCCTTCCTGCAGGAGCCCAAGTGGAAACAACTTGACATAATCGAGTTGCAACACTATGTTAATGAAATACTACCAGCTAGGGGAGGATTAATAAACAAAAAGACAATCAGAGGCAAAGATCTATTGGTACAGACATAATTACACATCATCGGCTGTGCCTGCAGCACAGCCACTACCACATCTAGCTCTTTGTACAGGTGACCAAATGACCACCCATACATTGGGCTACAGGGACTGGCTTCATTGCTGGGCAGTGAGATTTAAATGCCTACCCATTTTGATGTCAGCAAAGACACATAAAGCAGCCAATCAGCCCCCATACATTAGTCCGACTTGTCCTAGGGACAAGTCGGACCTGATTTCCCCTGCAACTCCCCGGGAGGGGGGCACACGATTAGGCACTTGATGTGCCAAATTTTGCATATGATAAATCTCATGGATTTATCATATGCAGTCCCCGGGGAACTGCAGGGGAGAGAGCCGGGTGGGGGACGCTGGGGAGCTGCAGGGAACAGCTGGGCAGGGTAAGCTGACAAATAGTCAGCAGGCGGGGGGACACTGTGATCCTGGCATGGGGAGAGGCTGGCAGGGGCAGTGTACACATAGGCAGCGGGCGGGGGGACACCGGTGAACCGGCGAGGGGAACAGCTCACGTGCTGGGCAGGAGGACCAGGCAGGCAGCCGCAGCTGCAAGGAAGAAAAACTTAATACAAAGAATGGGGAGCCAGTGATTGGCTGAGAGCTCTCAGCCAATCACTGCCTCCTCCCCATTCATTTGTATTGAAGCTGCGGCTGCCTGGTCCTCCTGCCCAGCACGTGAGCTGTTCCCCCTCGCCGGTTCACCGGCGTTCCCCCGCCCGCTGTCTGTGTGTGTGTCAGCTGCCCCTTCCAGCCTCTCCCCATGCCCGGCGTCCCCCGCCTGCTGACTTGCCCGGCTGTTCCCGCAGTTCCCCGGCGTCCCCCGCTTGCTGACCTTGCCTGGAGACTGCACATAAAATTTAGGAAATCTTATGTGCAGCCGGTCCGACTGCCCGACTCCGATCCGCACGGGACCGCGCATCGGGTCGGACAGGGTGTCAAAATATGCGATTTGGGACAATTTCACGGCCCGATTCATCCGAATCGGGTGAAATCAGGCCCAAATCGCATAATGTATGGGGGCCTTAAGTGTATAGAATAGAATAGTGTCTTTGCTGACATCACAAATGGGTAGGCATTTAAATTTCACTGCCCAGCATTGATGCCAGTCCCTGTAGCCCAATGTATGGGTGGTCATTTGGTCACCTGTACAAAGAGCTAGATGTGGTAGTGGCTGTGCTGCAGGCACAGCCGATGATGTGTAATGATGTCTGTATCATAGACCTTTGCCTCTGTCTTCTTTTTATTAATCCTAAGTGTATATGCTTACCTGAATTGGTTGACTGATTGCAGATATATCTGTGAGGTGTGTACCCGGATTCAGTATTGAATCCCGGCGGTCGGGATCCCGGCGGTCGGGATCCCGACGCCGGAATCCCGACAGCCGAAATGCCGACAAGGGGGGGACGTGGATCGCCCCCCCTTGCGGGCTCGCTGCGCTCGCCACGCAGCGGGCCGGGTGCCTCGCTACGCTCGGCACACTAATTTATTCTCCCTCCAGGGGTGTCGTGGACACCCCAGGAGGGAGAATGTGTCAGCATTTCGGCGGTCGGGATTCCGGCGTCGGGATTCTGAACGCCGGGATCCCGACCGCCGGGATTTTAACTGCATCCCGTGTACCCAGATTTACTCCAAAAGGGCAGAGTTTGGAACATTTGCACAATGATAGAAATAGGTATTTATATATAAACAGAATTATGACAAACTATAAATGGGACCATATATAAACTACAGTTTGTAATTTACAGTAACATTTATGTGCAGTTTCATTGTGAATTATTAAAACACATCTTATACTGTATGCTGGGATTTAGCACTTACGTCCTCTTTTCCTCATCAAATACCAGCTCCTGTCGTATAGCGTGCACTTTCTTCTTTTTCCCCATTTTACCGGAGACCAAGGCAAACTACTTTAGTCTGAAGAATTTCTAAAAATAAATTAAATAAAAAAAAAGTTTTTTTTATTTTACTTTGATTTTGTCTTTGCTATTGTTCATTAAAGCTGGCTCAAAAAAAATGATATAAACCGCAGATTGTGCATTACGCAGATTGGAAAAAAAACAGAATGGTCTGGAGCAAAAAGCCTGGGGGGGAACTATGCAATGGATGACCATAAATGGTTTTACGTATCGATGGTCTTCAATTTACTTTGACTGATTAGCCTCTGGGGGTGGGGCTTTACAGGAGTCAGGGGCAGAGCTATACTCATACCCCTTTCACACTGCAGCTCTTAACCGGTATATTGACGATTTTTTTTAGCATTTTAAAACGGTTAGAGCTGCAGTGTGAAAGAACCAGTCTGCATTTACCGGTTACAAATAACCGGTATTTGCAAACGGGTAAAAAGCAGAGTCCTACACGGTTCAGAGACTTTTTTATGCAGTATGAACGGCTCTGAACCGGTATATAGGACTCAGGCATTAGCTATGATAGTGCAGTGCATATGTAATGAGCGGCTCGTTACATATGCACTGCGCTGTCTTATAGCTCTCTGTTCTGCTTTCACACTGCAAACCTGCTTGAGATCCGGTATTTATGTGCAGTGTGTTCTGACTCCTGGCCCCTTGGGGAGAAATAATAAACTATTCAGGGTACTTGTTTCCTAGCACGGCCACAACGATCGTGAGGAAAAATCGGGGGCATCGCATGCACTAAAAAATCGGGTGCGATGGTACCGACGCGATGCCCGCGATTTCCCCATAGGGAACAATGTTAAATGCCTCAATTTACCCGCGATGCCCCCGATTTCCCATAGGAATCAATGTTAAATGGCTCAATTTACCCAAATCATCATAGGGAACAATGGTAAATGGGCCAGAAAACCCAAAAAACACCCCTGAACAGTGAAATGTCCCCCCAAAAGTAGTTTACGCCACCCCACGATCAACGCGAACCCGAAGCGTGGCGAGCGCAGCGAGCCTGCGAGGGGCGGCGGTACGCGTCCTCCGACCTTTTCATACCCCCACTATCCACGTCGGCGTGGAGTTGAGAATAGAATAGTGTGGCGAGCGCAGCGAGCCACCGAGCCCGAAGCGTGGCGAGCGCAGCGAGCCCCGCGAGGGGATGCGGATACCTGTGAAGCCCGCGAAGGGACGCGTTTACCTGTGAAGGTATCCGCATCCGCTCGCCACGCTTCGGGCTCGGTGGCTCGCTGCGCTCGCCACACTATTCTATTCTCAACTCCACGCCGACATGGATAGTGGGGGTATGAAAAGGTCGGAGGACGCGTACCGCGATTTTGACTTTTTTCAATGGCAAAATCGGGGGCATCGCGTCGGTCGCGTCGCAGACCACTAAAAATGACACCCGATGCCCGCGATTGTGGCCGTGCTAGGAAACAAGTACCCTATTCAGTTATGTTTGCCATCAATGGAGGGAAACCATTGCATACCTCCCAACATGACCCTCTCCAGGAGGGACAGAATGCTCTATTCCTGGACTTCATCTTAATTTATGATTAAAATCACCTATGGTGAGACACTTTTGTTATCCATTAACCTGTTTAAAACAGGTGATGGCAATCATAAATGAACAGGGATGTCCAGGAACAGAGCATTGTGTCCCTCCTGGAATGGGTCATGTTGGGAGGTATGCCATTGTGTTCTACCCATCGATGCAAAACTATTCTTCATCAGCCATAAACCATCGATAATTAGGAATCAATGGCCATCCCTACCCAAGAGAGTGATATGCAATACAGGCTCCTCAGTGGCAGGAACCAGTCTAGCATTCCAGGTTTTTCCAGTTTTAACCCAATCCTGGAGTTACTGTACAGATGATTGGGAATGGGAGTATCTAATAAGATAGTTAAGTTGTCCAGAGCAACCAATTAACTTGTCATTTAAGAGACTGTTCTAAATAAATGATAGCTAGATGCTAATTCATTGCTATGGGCACCTACTCAGTGGTTCCCAACCTCAGTCCCCATGTACCCCAACAGTTCATATTTTCCATGTTTTCACACAGTATCGCTCTACCTGTGGATCTGTAAAAATGTGTCAGTGAATAATAAGTGCACCTTCCGCGTGACCTGGAAACCGTGACATGTTAAGAGGTCCTTGAGAACTGAGGTTGGGAACCACACAGACCTACACCAACAACCAGCTTCTGTGCATGTGCAACAACGTCTCCTACACGCATACACAGTCTAATCAACCTGTTCCTTTAAAGCACAGCGGAACTACATGTCCCAGAATCAATACAGACTCACGATAATTAAAGTATCATATTAGACGTGACGAAAAGAAACTCACGATCGCTAGACAAGCACACTGTTGTACAGACGACACGTGCTGCGCCGCCACCTATTCCTCGCTTCCTTGTCTGGTGATGACGTCACATCCTAGCGCCGAAGCTGTGCGAGAGACTTGCCCTTACTGCTGCAACCCTAAATTAGTCACCCGGACCATACGGAACAAATGCACATTATCAATCATATCCCAGTAATTATATGTTATGTCAAGTTCTAAGTGCGTAAGATCTACCACCTTGGTGCTCCCAAGGCAGCTAACAGGAAGCCATCTTTCTACACCCACCTGACTCGTCTCATCCGCGGCGCCTAGCAATGTGCCCTAGCGGCAGCCAGCAAGTACGTCTTGTTTTAAAGAGACAGTCCAAGCCAGGTGCAGAAGACAGATTCCTTTGACGTGTCAGTGATTACCTGTAAATAATTGTTATTCTATGTTTTATCTATGATAGGGGGTGAATAAGTGCACGTGTTTCCCTGCAATTTTATTACTTCTGTAGACAAGGCCTTATTGTTAGATGTAGACATACATTATATGACACGCTTGCTCTGCAGTACAGTTTTTCTAGGAATATTGGGGCAGATAAGGAAAGCCGTTATGTTCAGCGTTCTCCTTATCGGCTCCCCCGGCGCACCGTGCATGCGCACTCTCCCTCTCTCACCCGGCCGGCTCTAATGGGTATGCTAAAACCGCGAGATCTCCAGTGCAGCCCAAGCCACAAGCAGGACCGTTGTCCCTGCAGTGGGGGATAGGACAACGCTAGCCCTGAGCTGGCGAAGCGGCCGGGGCGTATTAACGCCTGGGCAGCTGTTAATACATCGCCCCGGCCACTAAACACTGGGGTGATTGCAGGGGACAGCCACGCCGAGCGTAACTCGGCGGGCTGTCACTAGCGCACTTCAGGTAATCGTAATCCCCCCAGTTAACCAGCGTTAAGTGCATTTCTGCACTTAATGCTGGTTCATACATCTGCCCCATTGACATCTATTCTTTGTTGATTTGTGGTGAAGACTGCAAAGTTAAACATTTTAATTGGTGCTAAAGTCTAAAGGTGCCCACACGATCTTAAAATGTGCGCATAAATTAGCCTTGAAATCTTTTGTCCTGGACAAAAGATTTCAGGCAAGCGCACATCTTTACCAAAGATTTTTCTTAAGATCCCGTGTGCGTTCCTATGGATCTTTTGTTAAATCTTCTGATCTTTCATGCAGCACGTAAGGTCAGAAGATTTAGCAAAAGATCCACGGGAGAGCGCAATGGACCGATATCAGCCGATGGTACTTGTGTATTATCACGGCGCCCATCGGAGCCCGATTTTTAATCGCATCGCATGCCATCCACCCGATGCACAGCGATGCGATTTGAGGCCCCTATATACGATGTTACATTGTATAAGCACCCTAATGGGTGTTTTTAAGCACCCTAATGGGTGCTTACAATGTTAAATGCACCCCCATGCCACCCCCAGTATGAAGGTGAACCCGAAGCGTGGCGAGCGCAGTGAGCTCGCGAGGGGCGGCGGTACGCGTCCTCTGACCTTTTCATACCCCCACTATCCACGTTGGCGTGGAGTTGAGGGGACGTGGAGGGGACACGTATTACTTTACATGTATTCTCGCTGCGCTCGCCACGCTTCGGGCTCGGTGGCTCGCTGCGCTCGCCACACCATATAGAATCAACTCTGCGCCGATGTGGATAGTGGGGGTATGAAAAGGTCAGAGGACGCATACCGCCGCCCCTCGCGGGCTCGCTGCACTCGCCACGCTTCGGGTTAACGTTCATAGTGGGGGTGGCGTGGGGGTCCATTTAACATTGTAAGCCCCCATTAGGGTGCTTATACAATGTATAATCGCATCGCATTGTATGGCATTGTATGCCATATATTTTGTAAGTAAAACAAGACATTTTTTCCCTCAGCACACTGAGCAATGCTAGTAACCAATCTAGAACACTACATGATAATAGAATTCAGAGATATTGGTTACATATACCTGCGCAGGTGTATGCTATGCCCCCAAGCCGCGTCAAGGCTTCTCTGTATATTGGGGGTCCCTAGCGCTATATCTAGGTGCAGGGTGCGGCACCCCAAAAAACCATCATAAGCTGGGAAGCCCAGTGCGGCATGCCAGTGATATACTAAGTGTTAATAATTAGTGATAGGAACCCGAAGCTATATAAAAAGAGAGAGATAAATGAATGTAATTAAAATAGGATAGAGATAGTGTTAGTGAGGTTTTATAGTGTTTATTAGTTTATTATTAGATAGTGTTTATTTTATTAATCTTACACAGTTAGGCAGGAACAGTGTGAGGATTCTTTGAGAATCCTCAAACTCAGAGCGCAGCAGGAGCTGACAGAAGCGCGTCCTGTGCGCAGGGAGACACTGTCTGGTC
This sequence comes from Crinia signifera, assembly GCF_055691185.1. Lineage (NCBI taxonomy): Eukaryota > Metazoa > Chordata > Amphibia > Anura > Myobatrachidae > Crinia > Crinia signifera. Next base: position 58,686,452 of record NC_139224.1, read on the forward strand.
TCCCTGCGCAGCGCTTCTGACTTCCATGGAAAGGAAGTTTTCTGGGGCCCGGGGACCCCTAAACCGGCTCCCCGCAGGGGGGGATCGTAGGGAAAAAGAGATAATTTGCAGCGCTGTTTTAATGACACAATTAGATAAAAGTATAACAAAACTATTTATTATTCACATGTAATATAAAAATATGTATATATATACAGTGTGGCAAATATATAAAAGAGGGGGGGGGAACCTGTCAGCAGAATGATGAGGGGGTAATATAACCTGCTCTTGTCACTCATACAGTCCCGGCACTGGTGCAGGAGGAGGAAGATGGAGTCCAGAATTTTTGTAATCCAAGCAATAAGTGGAGGTGTCCCAGTCCTTTTGGGGGGCTGCGATTTGGGGGGATCCTCTCTAGAAGACTGTTATGCCTGTTGGATGGCACTCCCGAATGTTAATTCTCCTCACTGCTCACAAGAGGGGTCACAGTCTGCTTTGACTGGACGGTGAATACTCCTCAATAAAGTGCAATGTGCTGGAAAATAGAGTCCAATTGCCAGGAAAGTGCTGGTGCAGATCCAGAGATTAAGCAGGATGGGGTTGGCAAATCTCTGACAGGTCCCTGAGGTGACACCAACCGGTTTCGCTGTCACTCCAGGACAGCTTTTTCAAGGTGACTGCCACATGGTTTGGTCTGGGTATAAATACCCTCCTTAATTGGTCTGGATTGACCTCGTTAGAAAATGATTGCCCACACATGAAAGGTATACAAGTAAAAAACTTTAAAAATAGCATAAAAAATGAATGGTAAGACTCGGAGACAGACTTATAACTTAAGGGAACAGGCGTCCCCGCGATGGCGACCACCATCTTGGAGTCGGGCTTACACGGTGGACGCCATTTGGAGGGCGCAGCCTGTCACAGGAGCCCAGGAGGGCGATTCCAAGTGATCCCCAGCAGAAGGGGAGGCACTGGAAACAGGAAAAGATGCCTGTGGGAGTGGTCTACAGGGGCAGATGGCGCCAAAGAGCCACAGACCCCGCTGTGGTAGGGACAATGGTCTCTTCACTTTTTGGGCGCCTTTGGAAGCACTGGGCTGCGGAGCTGAAGGTTTTACTGCAGAGTGACAAGTTTCTCCTGAGCCACGCTACCCCGCTGACCTGTGGTCCCCAGCAGACAGTTAAGTACACACCATACTTCGATTCAGTACTGTCGCCTAATATTTTGCACTGTTGTTTTCTGTAAAAAGTCCCATTAGTAGACACTTCTGTTGCCAGACTTTCAAAAGCCACGCTCCTACGTGTACAAGGTGGGGCGGCATTTAAAGACCCACATTTGAGGGAGTGGGTTTCTCTCTTAGACCTGTAATTGCTTCCGCATGGGTGTCTAAAGCCATGATTGCGTGGGCAAATACACTTTGTTCCGGCTTATAGGCAGACACAGAGGCATTCGCTTTGGCTGAAAAGCTTAAAGCAGCAGCAGAATATACATGTTAAGCAGTTTAAATGCTTTCTAGTATCTCAGCGGTGTTTGTTTATGACAGAAGAGTTTCATGGTTTAAGGCTTGGGAGGCTGATCGTGAATCCAAAAAATCTTTGGAGGCCCTGGCGCTTAATGGAGATTTGTTATTCGGTTCGGAGTTGGAAACCATTATAAAACAAGCTACAGTAGGGAAAGAGTACTTTCCTTCCCACGTCAGGAGCAAAGGGTAGCTCTTCCAGGTTTGCTGTCTTCCGGTCTTCCTTTCGGACCTCCTCTAGAGAAGGCACATCCTCTAGAGGCCATGCCGGTAGGGGGCGTTTCAATGCAGGAAGAGGGAAATCCGCAAAGTCCTGTTTTGGAGCCTTTTCAAAGAAACAGGCATCCAAGGGAGATGAGTAACCTGCACAATGACAGGACAGAGACTTCCCAGTCGGTTATCGGTGTGGGGGTCGCCTCTTGCGGTACAGGGACACTTGGCCTTGTTAAACCAGGATCCGTGGGTCCTCAACATAGTGTCCCAGGGTTACAGGATCAACTTAAAAGAAACTTCTCCAAGGAGGTTTCAATCTACTCCCTTGCCCAGGGAGACACACCGCAGAACGGCCCTGCTGGGGGCGGCAAGGTCTCTTCTGGAGAAGGGGGTAGTGGTCCCAGTACCGCAGGAGGAAAAAAAAGAAGGGGTTTTACTCCATTCTTTTCTTGGTACCAAAACCAGACAACTCCTTCAGACCAATCTTGAATCTGAAATCGTTAAATCAACACCTTTGGGTGGACCATTTCAAAATGGAGTCCCTAAGATTGGTTCTGTTGAGCCTGGAGCAAGGGGAATTCCTTGCATCCATGGACATTCAGGACGCATATTTGCATGTTCCCATTTGCAGAGAACATCAATCCTTTCTGCGTTTTGCAATAGGGAGCTTACACCTGCAATTTCAAGCACTTCCCTTTGGGCTGGCTACAGCCCCAAGGGTATTTACAAAGATTATGGAGGTGATGGCGGCAGCCCTGAGATTACAGGGCATTGTAGTAATCCCTTATTTGGACGACCTGCTGTTCAAACCAGAGTCAGCAGAGAAACTACAGCTGAATCTTTCAACAGCTATTCGTTTTTTGCAGGACCACGACTGGATTCTAAATCTGCAGAAGTCGCAGTTGTGTCCTACTCAGACACTACATTCCTGGGGGTCATAATGGACACACATCTTCACCATGTTTTCCTTCCAGAAGCAAAAGCGAGGAACACTTGTCAGTTGGTGCAGACGATTCTGCAGTTTCCTACACCATCGGTGTGGCAGTGCCTAAAACTCCGAGACAAGATGGTGGCAACATTCGAAACCCTACAGTTTGCTCGGTTCCATTCTCGGCCTTTCCAGTGGAACATTCTGGCCTGTTGGTCAGGGGATCCCAAGACCATGAAATCAGAGACAGTGATTTTGACTCAGGAGACAAAGACATCGTTACTTTGGTGGACGGACTTGGATTCTCTTCAGTAGGGTCAGTCTCTTTAGTCGTGGGAGTGGCTGGTGGTCACCACCGATGCCAGCCTCCAGGGCTGGGCAGCGGTCGTTCTGGACTTGAGACTTCAGGGTCTGTGGTCCAGAGCAGAATCGCTTTTACCAATCAATGTTCTAGAATTGCGTGCAGTTTGGCAGACACTGTCGCAGGCAGAGGAGAGACTAAGGGGCCTTCCCCTTCGCATACAGTCAGACAATGCCACGGCTGTGGCTTATTTAAATCACCAGGGGGGCACGCTCAGCAGATTGGCAATGGTGGAAGTCTGCAGGATCTTCCAGTGGGCAGAGAAGAATGTCCCGGCCATCTCTGCAGTGTTTATCCCGGGTATCCAGAATGTGGAGGCGGATTTTCTGAGCAGGGAGAAACTTCTGGAAGGGAAATGGGCGTTACATCCAAACAGGGCCGTTTTTAGAGGCGGACAAGCCGTGCAGCAGCCCGGGGCGCCGCACGGCTTGTCAGCCTCTGTTAAACAGCCGGGGCGCCTGGCAGTTCCCCCCAGCGCCGCCTTTGCCTCCTCTCCCCGTCCGCGGCGCCACAGCTTTTTAATTTCCCAGGGGAGGGGAGGGGAGCGCATCGCGTCTCTCCTTCCCCTCGCTCACTTGGCTGTCAGCCAATCAGAGCTCGCGGGCGGCAGCCAATTAGGAGCCAGCCCGCGAGCTATGAATGGCTGACGGCTCAGGCAAACACTGTGAAGGCGAGGTGCGTGATCATGTGCGCTCCGCTCCCCTCCCCTCCGAGTCCCCAGGAAAGCAGCAGCAGCAGCAACGCAGCAGCAGCGCAGCAGCAGCCAAGACACAGACAGTGAGTTGTGGGGGCATATATGTGTGGCACTGTGGGGGCATATCTGCCACTGTGGGGGCATATATGTATGGCATTGTGGGGGCATATCTGTGGCACTGTGGGGGCATATTTGGCACTGTGGGTGCATATATGTATGGCACTGTGGGGGCATATTTGGCACTGTGGGGGCATAGCTGTCACTGTGGGGGCATATGTGTGGCACTGTGAGGGCAAATCTGCCACTGTGGGGTCATATATGTTTGGCACTGTGGGGGCATATCTGTGGCACTGGGGGAATATTTGTCACTGTGGGGGCATATATGTGTGGTACTGTGGGGGCATATATGTATGGCACTGTGGGGGCATATATGTATGGCACTGTGGGGGCATATATGTATGGCACTGTGGGGGGCGTATCTGTGGCTCTGTGGGGGCATATTTGGCACTGTGGGGGCATATGTGTGGCACTGTGGGTGCATAGCTGTCACTGTGGGGGCATATGTGTGGCAATGTGGGTGCGTATCTGCCACTGTGGGGGCATATATATATGGCACTGTGGGGGCATATCTGGCACTGTGGGGGCATATTAGTAAACGGCGGCAGCGGTGCGTGGGGCAGAATGTGTGGTACTTATGTATTATCTGGGCGGCCAATTTTCTTCATTGCATGCGATGCGATTTTTCATTGTAAAGACCCGATTTTTCATTGTATAGCCACCCATGGGTGATTTCATACCCCCACTATCCAACTAAGCATGGAGTTGATTTTATATACTGTAGTGTGGCGAGCGGACGCAGATTACTTTACATGTATTCTGCGTCCCCTCGCGGGGCTCGCTGCACTCGCCACGCTTCCGGCTCGGTGGTTTGCTGCGCTCGCCACACTATATAAGATCAACTCCATGCATAGTTGGATAGTGGGGGTATGAAATCACCCATGGGTGACTATACAATTAAAAATCGGGTCTTTACAATGAAAAATCGCATCGCATGAATTGTATGCCACTATATTGCATGCGATGCGATGCAATACAATGAAAAAATCGGGCGCCCAGATATTACACAAGTACCGAATGTGTAATAGGCGTTACGGTGTGGGGAGTATTGCGTAATTGCCATCACAGTGTGGAGTGTAATGGGCATCACAGTGTGGGGTCTAATGGGCATCATGATGTGCGACATAATGTGTAATTGTCATCACGGTGTGCGACATAATGTGTAATTGTCATCACAGTGTGCTACGTAATGTGTTATTGGAATCACGGATAAATAGTGTATAATGATTTAAGTAGGCTGTCATTGGCCTTGATCTGTGAGGTGTACTAGGTCACTGTGTGGCCTTCAGCTGGCCAACTTAAGTGCGGGAGGACAATGACAATTCCTGCGGTAACCAATGTCTGGTCATGCAGGTCGCAAAAGTGAGATGTAAGGTAATTGTTGTCCTGCTAGACCAAACCCCTTATATTAAGCCACGCCCCTTTCGACAAATAAACCACACACCCTATTTTGGCGCGCGCGCCTTCGGCGCGCGCAATTTCTTCTGTACCATGTTATATATTTGGGGGGGGGGGGGGGGGCGCATTTTTATTTCTTTGCCCTGGGAGCTAAACTGTCTAGAAACGGCCCTGCATCCAAAGGTCTCTCAGGAGATTGTGTCTCGCTGGGGTCTTCCAGAAGTGGACTTAATGGCATCCAGGCACAATTGCCAGGCACCCAGATTCTGTGCGAGGACCAGGGATCCTCTGGCTTGGGCGATATATGCCATGATGATTCCCTGGAAGTTCAAGTTGGCTTATATCTTCCCAATGATTGCCCGGGTGGTGAAGAGAGTGAGATCACAGGGCATACCGGTGATATTGATAGCTCCACATTGCCCAAAGAGGTCCTGGTATTCCATCATTCAGACACAGTCGTGGCGTCTTACTCTATGGCCAGATCTGCTCAGACAATGTCCCTTTTGTCATCAGGACCTTGCTCGTCTAAGTTTGACGGCCTGGCTTTTGAGACCTCCATCTTGAAAAGAAGGGTTTTTTGGATGCGGTCATTTGTACCATGATTAATGCCAGAAAACCGGTAGCGCCAAAAAATTATTATAGTGTTTGGAAGATTTATGTTTGATGGTGTGAACGACAAAAGGGTCACACCTCTAGGTTTAAGGTTTCCAGACTTATAGAATATTTGCAGGATGGTTTTTCCTCTGGACTGGGCCTTCAGTCTTTAAAGGTTCTGCTTTCTGTCTTATCAATATTTTTAGAAAAGATTAGCCTTGATACCGGAGGTACAGACTTTTCTCCAAGGGGTGATTACACTTAAGCCTCTATATAAGCAACCAGTCGCACCGTGGGACCTGTCATTGGTCCTCTCGGTCTTACAAAAGTCTCCTTTTGAACCTTTAAGGTTGGCGGACCTAAAATTCCTTACCTGGAAATTGACCTTTTTGTTGGCTATCGCCTCAGCGAGGCGGGTGTCCGAATTAGGGGCTTTATCTTGTAAGCCTCTGTTTTTAGTTTTTCATGATGACAGGGATGGGCTTAGAACAGTTCCCAAGTTTTTACCTAAGGTGGTTTCTTCATTTCATTTAAACCAAGAAATTGTTCTTCCGGTATTCAGTCCTCAGGAAGAGGCCAAGAGAAGGGACAGACTCAAAAATTTGTATGTGTTGCGCGCTTTGAGCATCTATGTGGATAGATTGAAGGATCTCTGTAAAACAGACTCTTTGTTGGTACTCCATGATGTTCACAAGATGGGCTGGCCTGCTTCAAAACAGACCATTGCTAGGTGGTTAAAATCAAACATTGCTTTTGCCTATACTAAGGTTGGCAGACCTGTGCCTTCAAGGATTAATGCACATACCACCAGGACAGTGGCTGCCTCCTGGGCGGTGCGCCATGGAGCTACTGCGAAAGCTATGCAGGGCTGCCACTTGCTTCACCAAATTTTATAGGTTCCATGAGGACGCATCATTTGGGCGAGCAGTAATGAGAACTGCAGACCTGAGCATACCCTCCCTTGAACGTCCCAAGGTCTAGCTGCGTTACCAGGATAGATGAAAGAGAAAAAGCGAGTTTTGTAAGAACTTACCGTTCGAAACCCTTTCTCTGATTCTATCCTGGTGACGCAGCGATCCCTCCCTTACACTCAGTAAGTAATGCCGTTTTCATGAGTTGTCATGTTATAATGGTTATGTTAAAAATAATTATAATAAGAATAATTTGTGCATATAATATGTTCAGGCGTTGTGCTGAGTTTTTGTATTCTAGTGTGCTCTAAAAGTTGAACTGAGGAATGCTGGGATGCAGAAGGGAGGAACCTGCCTCTCTGAAAATTTAGCATAGGTGCCTGGCTCCTTTGGACCCCTCCTACATCCCAAGGTCAAACTGCATCACCAGGATAGAATCAGAGAAAGGGATTTGAATGGTAAGTTCTTACAAAAATCCCTTTTTTGCATATGGACAATTATGTTGCAAGATTATGGGACTTTGTTGTAATAGACAGATCCAAACCAGAACCAGAACTAAATAATGTACTGCAAACTTTATATTACCTCATAGGGGAAAGGGATTAGGAAGAAGTGGGGGTGGCAGGGTGTGAACGATCAGCAGAGGGGGGTTAAAACAGGACAGCGCAGCAGTCAGAGCTGGGTGCAGAGCAGCAGAGAGAAAGGGTGGGATGGAGCTGGAGGCAGATTGAGGTGACCTGGCATATGTGAGATTCCTTACTTAATAATAGTAATGGGACAATGGAGTTGCATTTATGACAGGAACACTTTTGTGTCTCTGTTGAAATGGAATTAGATGTGCGTGATGTGTCCAATAAAATTTATAAGGTGATACCAGAACCACGCTAGCTCAGAACCGTGGCAAAAATAAAGTTCTTGTCTGCATCATTTTTGTACTGTAGTCAACCTATACATGCACAGATGAACGGAAATCCTGAAGTCCACAGCCTTTAAATGACAAAGAAGCTCTTCAAAGTATTGTATCCTAACTATATACCAGGGTTGCCGACTTTCAAATGCTCCTCTCCGGGAGAAGCCCGGAGAGGAGTCTTTCCTTACCCGATCGGAGGAAAATTACGGGAAACAGTCTAAATCACTGATCTCCATGGAGGGGGCGGGGCTAAAATGACATGAGTGTGTCAAGTCAAGTCAAGTCAGGTTTATTGTCATCAACAGAGGAGAAACTCCCTCTCTGCAGACGAAATTATATCATACATAAGATACCAGTACAATAAAAGCAATATCCGCATAGATACATACATACATACAAAAAGAGGTACATAAAAGATACATAAAACCAAACAAGGGCCCTTATTCTGGTTGGTGCGGCCGGAGCCGCACACGGTGCTCCGGCCGCACAAACCAAGCCCCGCCCACGAGACGGATCGCCACGGCCGTCCGTACACGGACGGCTGGCGATCCGCATAAAAATGGTGGAGGCGTACGCCTCCACCATGGTGGGAGCTGCCCCCTGCATTCGATGGTCGTCGACCATCGAAGGCAGGTCCGCACGCCCCAGCAGCTCCCGCAAGCTGAGACCACACGGACAATCGTCCGTGTGGTAGCTTGTATGGGGGCTGAGAGCTGACATCCGGCGACGTCAGCTTTCCGCCCCCATGAGTTGCGTCATGCCCTCATTACCATGCATACGCCCCGCGTTTGCATGGGAACGCCCATGAAACGCGGGGCGTACACATAGGGAAATGAGGGTATGAAGCCCCTCACGCCCCTATACGCCCCCTTTGCGGCGGACGAAATACGTCTGCGGCGAAGGGGGCTGCACATGCGCAGATTGACCTCTGCGCATGTGCAGAGTAAAAACATCGGCGGTACGGCCGCACGCGGGCCGTACCGTCCGAATCTGAATAAGGGCCAAGATGCATAAAACCAAACAAGAGCGTCAAGCATTCAACAACCGTACTGCTGACGGTAGGAAACTGTTATGTAAGCGGCTAGTGCGTGCTCTAAGGGTTCTAAACCTTTTTTGCGAGGGTAATAACTCAAATGAGCTAGAAAACGGGTGACTAGAGTCGGCCAGAATGTTTTTAGCACGCTTTCGAATTCTAGAGTTATAGAGCTCTAATAGGGTTGGCAACTTGACTCCAATGATTTTTCCTGCGGTCTTAACAATACGTTCTAATTTTGAACGATCTCTGGCCGTGCAGTTGCCAAACCAGACGATGATGCCGAAAGTCAGGATACTTTCAATCGAGCATCTATAAAAATTTGTCATGGTGGGCCTGCTCACACCAGCAGCTTTTAATCGCCTCAAAAAAAAGAGACGTTGTTGGGATTTTTTTAATTGAGCTAAAATATTGCCAGACCATGACAAGTTAGCTGATACCTGAAGACCCAAGAACTTGACTGACTCCATCATTTCCACATCTACCTCGTTAATGCAAACAGGTCTTTTCGGCATAACTAGCTTCTTTCTGAAGTCAATCACTAGTTCCTTTGTTTTACCTTCATTCAACACTAGATTATTACCCTCACTCCAGGCTACAAGTCTCGCTATTTCTTTTCTATAGTGGGTTTCGTCGTCCTCACTGATCAAACCCACAACTGCTATATCATCAGCGAATTTCACGATCTTAACAGAATCAGAGGTCGATATGCAGTCGTGGGTGAACAGCGAGTATAATAGGGGACTGAGAACACAACCCTGCGGCACTCCAGTATGAATTGTTGTCATCTCAGATACATCATTCCCCATTTTGACCACCTGAGGTCTATCAGTTAAAAAATCTAGGATCCAATTACAGGTGGATCCGCTCAAACCTAAATCGGATAGTTTCAGTGCTAGTGACATTGGAATAACCGTGTTAAACGCGGAACTATAGTCTACCAGAAGAATCCTGACGTAGGCTGATTTCTGCTCCAAGTGTGTTAAAGTGGAGTGCATAACAGAGGCTACAGCATCATCAGAACAACGGTTTTTCCTATATGCAAATTGAAAGGGGTCAAAGTCAACCGGCAAGGATGACTGGATCTGTCCTACAAGCAGCCTCTCGATGCATTTGGTTACTAGAGACGTTAACGCTATTGGACGATAGTCGTTCAAACAATTGGGTAGACCTTTATTTTTGGGAATTGGGATGATGGTTGAGGTTTTTAGGCACTTGGGAACTATGCAGCTCAGTAGCGATTGATTAAATAAAAATGTTAAAATCTCTCCCAACTGATCTGCACAGTTTGCCAAGACTCTACCACAAATCCCGTCAGGCCCTGCAGATTTCCTCGGGTCTGTTTGACGCAAGCACCGCACCACTGAGCCAACATCAAACCTAATAGGGGAATCGTCCTCCCGGGGATTTATAGGCACAATAGGCATGTTATTATCCTTGTCAAATCTGGAGTAGAAGGAGTTTAGGTCGTTGACTAACAGACTATTATCACCCCCCAACTCCGCTTTCCTTTCCTTGTAACCAGTGATTTCTTGAATCAACTGCCACATGCGTCTAGGATTAGTGTTTTGACTACTCTGTATCTCGATTTTAGCAGTGTAGTCAATTTTAGCCTGTCTGATACCCTTGCGAAGTTCGTTTTTAGCAGTTCTATACAATGACGAGTCACCTGATTTAAAGGCCCTATTTCGGGCTTTCAATAAGGAGTGAACCTTACCAGTTACCCAGGGTTTCTCGTTTGAGAATATTCTAATGTTTTTATTCTTTGTGACACTCTCTATACAACAATTAATATAGCCCAAAATCAATGATGCTAAGTTATTAACATCGACTTCACCGTCTACCATACTTTCCTCAACCAACATATCCCAATCCGTGGAATCTAGACTGTCCTGCAATCTAACCATAGCCCCCTCTGGCCAGATGGTAACGGATTTCATTTTAGCTCCGCCCCCTCCTCTGAGACCCGCGAATTGCGGCATTTAAATGCCGTGATCGGTGGGCTCAGTGGGGGTCCCCCTGATTACGGGGAGGGTTGCCCACCCTTCCGGGGGGCCGGGAGGGGGACCCTATTTTCGGGAGACTCCCGGTAATTCCGGGAGGGTCGACAACCCTGCTATATACTATATGTTGTATGTCAGTGTTAGTGATCAGAAATACAGGATAACACTTCTTTTAAATATCACTGTACAATTTCAAATGTAGGAGTGTGGAGTGTGTACAAGTCCTGGCGAATACACAGTGTTCTCTTTCAAGAGAGTTTTGTAAGAATGAAATGTTGAAAAACAGGTTTACTGATTTAAATCTCCCTCCCCTTTTAGGAGTTTGCATAAACTCAGAGCACTGCCATGCCAGGCATTACTAATCACCTTGCTCTGCGGGACACAGATTTACGTGGTTAAGGCATCCTGTGTGTACCCTACCCAGACAGAGCTTGGATGCCATACTGTATCTAGCAAAGGAAACCCTGCACATCATACACTGCCTGGGCAATATTGAAGCTGCAAAATCTAGAATACCTGAATCTACAGAATGTCTGGAGAACAGGACTGGAACAAGAAATCTATCATTGTTTTGGCAAGAAAGGAAGGAAACACACAATGTGCAGACTGTGGAGTGCCAGGTGAGCAAAAAGGAAATGAAAGCAAGGATAGAGAGGTGGGATTAGGCAGAGAAGAAGAAGAAAATCAGGAGGGCGATGAACGAAAGGGAGGGAGCACAGAGCAGAGGAGAAGGTGATTATCAGCATGTGCAACATGTTTTCTGTTACTGTGCTTTGTAGAAGAAAGGAAATGGATTAAATTAAATTAGAGTTTCACAGATTAAAACTATTCAGGAGAGATGCGAATGCAATGGTGCAAAGTTTACCAACTCATTTCGTTTTTGGTTGGGAACTGGGTGGGGTTTCAATATATCTTTGATATGTCTCCAAGATTTGTGCACTTGGAATTTCTTTTATCTTGCAGCAAGTACTTGCATGATGGGAATTGTACCACAGTTAACAGGAAAATCATATATAATATTTTTTGTAAAGTAAGGGGGTTATCAAAAAATGGAGCGAGGTGTATCACTAACCAATCAACTCCTAACTGTCATTTTACCTGTAGAGTTAGAAGCTGATTGTTTAGTGCTGTATTTCTCCACTTTATCTTGCTCCATAAATACCCCCTACATGACAGGATGCTATCTCAAAAACAAGTCTCCTTTTTTTTTGTATGAACATGTTTAATAAAAAAAATGTTTTTGTCTTTCACTAAATTGATATGTGTTTGTAGATGCAATGTAACGTGTTTCAGTGTAACACGGATCTTAATCTCATGTCCTCCTCCTTGTTGCTGCGGCTTTCATTAGACATAGTTCCCCTATTGCATGTGCAGGCTGTGATTTGAAGTTATTAGAAACATTTCCACTGTTGCTCAATAACCTGCACAGTCAGCCTGTAGTCGTCAGTTGAAGCTGAAACTCTTAGTGGTGCCAGCAATGCAGGCAGTCCATAGGGTGTATTCAATGCTCCGGCGAGCGCTGCACAGTGCTCTCTGTTTTTCATTCGCCGTGCATTCTCCATTTTTTCTATACCTCGCCCCCTCGCCATGCCTCCTGCTCACCCTATTCAATGTGTCAGCTCCTCACAGACCCTGACAGCGAGCATTTACCATTGCGGCGTACATGGAGCTAATGGCTCCATGTATAGGCAGTGTTCTAATATTGCAGAGATATGCCGAAATAGCCCCAAAAAACGATTCCAAAGCAGCTGATATGTGAAAAGCAGTGTATCTCCTCAAAGACCAAATGAAGGAGTGAGGAAGAAGAGGTGAATCATGGGTAATAACTGAGGTGAATCATGGGTAGAATATACAGTGAGAAAAAACTGCATTATGGGGGGGGGGGGGGGGGGGAGGTGGGGAGGTGGGGAAATGACCATAAAAAGATATTAATGTGAGACTTCTAAAGAAAAAAAAATTATATAAATAATCCTCCAAATAATAAAATAATAGACTTGTAGACACCAAAAAGAAATACGTTGAGATCACCTAAAAAATGATGCCGAGAGCATAAACGTTGAGGGATATTAGAAAAAAAAAGCAGCGAGCAGCGTACTCCGTTTTAACATTGAATACACAAACAGCGAGGTATGCAAAATGACATAGCGCCGAACAGGGCAAAGCTCTCTGTTTATTTTTGGCAACCCGGAGCGTCGAATAGGGCGAGGAACATTTTTGGTGAGAGGACTGGCCTTCTCGCCAAAAAAAAAAGCGATCCTCGCCGAAAGAAAAAGGAAAAATGGGAGCATTGAATACTGCCCCATGAGTTGGGAGTACCAATCATTTGCTTACTGAGGGGATAAAGTGTCCAAATATAGTAGGTGTATGTTATAAATGTAATATGCAGCAGAAAAACTCTTATTCACTATAATACTTTTTTTCCCCTGAAGGCCCTCAATGGGCTTCCTGCACACTGGGTGTCTTCTTGTGTGTGAATTGTTGTGGCATACACCGGAAAATCTCCGAGATCAGTAAAGTGAAGTCACTGAGTATGGCCAATTGGGAAGAGGACCAAATTCAGGTATTTTCCACATTGCTTCCTAAAGTTTAGAAGATTTTATATATACTATTAAATGCTAAGCGGGGTTCCCAACTCCACATTTGTTTTTCTCCCCATTAGGCTTGTCCACCATGTTTTGAATATAATATACAGGCCAAGCAAGGCCCACTTTAGTATAATGGAAGTGGATATATAGTACCTTTTCTTCAGAGTGGACAAATGGAGAAGTTGCCATTAGCAATCAACCTAGGAAGGCCAATCAGTGCCTTTTTTTTTTTTTTTTAAGTCTCAATCCCATGTTACCTGGGAGTGCCACTCGAGATGCCACATACCATGGGCACTTGGCTAGGAACTGCTGTACTGCAGTGCTTAAGTGGGCCGGTGCGGCTGTAGAGGCGGGCAGGCATGGGGCTGCTCAGAAGGACCTCTGACATCACACCACACAGCCGGATAGCTTGCTGAGCTGAGTGCTGCAGGTGCTCAGCACTGCCCAACATAAATAACTAAACAGCACATGTGCAAATTCATCCCAGGAATTTAGCCGATCCCAGGATTGTCCTCCCTAAATCTTCTACCTATCATTTTAATAGAATGTACCAAATAAGTGCTAACTTGAAGCTTCATACATTTTAGAAGGCTTGATTCATTTCCACACTAAGGGTCAACCTAATTCTCTGCATAGGGTGCAAGGTGCGTCATGCAAACAACAGCAACGGCACCCAAACTCATCCCATGTATTGCTTGAGTCACAGATTTTTGCTCGTAGCCCTATGGGCCTGTGAACACAAATCTGGGGGTTGCGGTATCATAAGTGAGCAATAAAGCTTATTAGGGGGATGGAGAATTTATGCTATGAGGAAAGATTAAACAATTTGGGACTATTTACTCTAGAGAAAAGACGTTTAAGGGGGGACATGCTCAACATGTATAAACATATTAGGGGCCAATATAAGGAACTGTCAAACACCCTTTTTTCTACTAGAAAGGAATCTAGGATGCGAGGGCATGAGTTTAGATTAGAAGAAAAAAAATTTTGTTCATCTAGAAGAAAAAATTTCTTTACAGTCAGAGCAGTCAAACTTTGGAACTCTCTTCCTGGAGAAGTGGTGTCGGCAGACACTATGAATATGTTTAAAATAAGGTCAAATAAACATTTATTGGTTAAAAACATCCATAGGTACGAATAAGTAACATTTGGGGCGAAATGTAATAGGGTGCGTTTTTTTAGACTAAAAAAAAATCGCACCAAATCGCACCTTTAAAAATCGCGTTTTTTGCCGCGAATTCGCATATGTAATGAGATGCGAATTAGCGGCAAAAAATGCGATTTGCCGCGATTTCCAGTCATGAAAATGTGCGCATTTTCAGTCATGAAAATGTGCGCATTTTCATATATGCGATTTTGGGTAAAAAAATAAAATAAAAAAAAAACGGCGTGGGGTCCCCCCTCCAGAGCATAACCAGCCCCGGGCTGAAAGAGCCGGTCCTGGTTTCATAAAATCACAGGAACAAACAAGTTGGGGTTCCGTGCATTTTATAAAACCAGCACCAGGCTCAAGGGCCGGTCCTGGTTCCCAAAATACGGGGGACAAAATGACTAGGGGTCCCCCGTATTTCAAGAACCAGCACCGGGCCCAACCAGCCAGCAGGGTAATGCCACAGCCGGGGGGAGACTTTTTATACAAGTCCCCCCGGCCAAAGCATTTAGCCCTCTGACCGGTCAGCATGGGCAGGGGTCCTGGGGGAGTGGGGACCCCCCCAAAGAAGGGGTCCCCCCCCTCCAGAACTTACCAGCCCATGCTGAAGCCCGGGGCTGTCCTCGATGCCCCTGGGCGGTGGGCATCGAGCTGATATTTGGTGTAAAAAAATAGATAAACTATTGTTTTTTACTGTGGCACTACAAGTGCCAGCAAGCCTCCCCAGCAAGCTGGGACTTGGAGAACCACAAGTCCCAGCCTGCTGGGCATTAAAGGGCCCGCTGGCACTTGTAGTTCCACAGTTAAAAAAATAGTGCACAAAACACACTGACACACATTTTAAATAAAACTTTAATACACACATTACACACATACTAATACTTACCTATCTTCTTCCCGTAGGTAGCCCTGGTCCTGATGTCCTCCGGTCCTGTGTCGGCGTTCCTCTTCATGTCGACGTCCTTCTTGAAGTCGACGTCCCTGTCGGCGATGGCGTCCGGTGTCCGGTTCCGACGAAATCCATGGAGGAAGCTGTGGAAGGAAACCATACTCACCTGTCCCAGCGCGACGTAGTCCAGGTAAGGGTCTTGGAAAAAAAACAAACCGACACCCGAATCCAAGCGGACACGACGGAGACGCACGTGTGTTTGTTTACATCGTGCGGCTCCGCCTCCCGAATGCCGCTATTGGCCGCCTTGCGGCCTAGCGGCTCCTGATTGGCCGCTAGGCCGCAAGGCGGCCAATAGCGGCATTCGGGAGGCGGAGCCGCACGATGTAAACACCGTGCGTCTCCGTCGTGTCCGCTTGGATTCGGGTGTCGGTTTGTTTTTTTTCCAAGACCCTTACCTGGACTACGTCGCGCTGGGACAGGTGAGTATGGTTTCCTTCCACAGCTTCCTCCATGGATTTCGTCGGAACCGGACGCCATCGCCGACAGGGACGTCGACTTCAAGAAGGACGTCGACATGAAGAGGAACGCCGACACAGGACCGGAGGACATCAGGACCAGGGCTACCTACGGGAAGAAGATAGGTAAGTATTAGTATGTGTGTAATGTGTGTATTAAAGTTTTATTTAAAATGTGTGTCAGTGTGTTTTGTGCACTATTTTTTTAACTGTGGAACTACAAGTGCCAGCGGGCCCTTTAATGCCCAGCAGGCTGGGACTTGTGGTTCTCCAAGTCCCAGCTTGCTGGGGAGGCTTGCTGGCACTTGTAGTGCCACAGTAAAAAACAATAGTTTATCTATTTTTTTACACCAAATATCAGCTCGATGCCCACCGCCCAGGGGCATCGAGGACAGCCCCGGGCTTCAGCATGGGCTGGTAAGTTCTGGAGGGGGGGGACCCCTTCTTTGGGGAGGTCCCCACTCCCCCAGGACCCCTGCCCATGCTGACCGGTCAGAGGGCTGAATGCTTTGGCCGGGGGGACTTGTATAAAAAGTCTCCCCCCGGCTGTGGCATTACCCTGCTGGCTGGTTGTGTCCGGTGCTGGTTCTTAAAATACGGGGGACCCCTAGTCATTTTGTCCCCCGTATTTTGGGAACCAGCGCCGGACCTTGAGCCTGGTGCTGGTTTTATAAAATCCAGGGAACCCCAACTTGATTGTTCCTTGGATTTTATTATACCAGCACCGGCTTTTTAAGCCCGGGGCTGGTTATGCTTAGGAGGGGGGACCGCACGACGTTTTTTTTTTTTTTTTTTGTTTTAACTATTTTTTTACAACAGAACCATGCACAGATCTCAATGATCTGTGCATGTTTCTGATAAAAGTGCCAGGCAGAACCTGGTCTATTTTTTTTGCGATTTTTAGTAAGCTTTACTAAAAATCGCAACCCATTAAATATGCGACTTCTATCCTTTTTAATGGGAAAACATCTGGATGCGATTTTTAGTCTAACTAAAAATCGCACCTTTAAAAAATGCGATTTTTCCCGCAAATCGCACCCTATAAAATATGCGATTTTCGGGAAATGCCCGAAAACGGCATATTTTACGGGAAAAATCGCAAAAAAAAAAAAAAAACGCCTCCCATTACATTTCGCCCAATATGTCTTTAAAATATCAGAACAACAAGGGATAAGCTACTATAAACATAGGTTGAACTAGATGGACGCAAGTCTTTATTCAACCTCACCTACTATGTAACTATCTAAGTGTGGCATTGTGGGGCATAGTATTGACCCCCTTGTATATCCACAAGCCATTTTGTTACAAATGTACCACAGAGAGATGTTCACTTAGTTTTATCAAACCAGTTTTATGTTTTAGAAAAAGGCAGAAATCTTCACATTATGGGGAGGATTTGGGACTTGATGAATATAGAGTAGGTGCTGTACATACTGTACTGCAGATTTTCAGTCAGTAGTATTTCATCATCACTTCTATCTGCATTGGTACTAGTGCAAACAGGAGGGAATGCAAAGCTATTAAGGTCCCCATACAATATCCGATTTGGGCCCGATCTCATTCGATGCGGTCCTGTGATTGGAGTCGGTGGTTGGACAGGCGGCGCCAGTGATGTATTGCATCCGATGTGGCCTGCAGCTGTTTGCCAGCGCTGTACCACACCACTGGCACACACCTATCTGCAGGGAAGCACCGGACAGAAGAGGAGCTCCCCGGCTCTGCATCCCAGGCAAGTGGCGAGCGGCAGGCAGTGTACAGGAAATTGAAAAGGCAAATACAAAAGAACGTGCAGCTGCTGACAATCAATTTTTTGAATGGTTATTTTTTAATTCTCCTGCCCTCCACATTCTGTTCCCTGGGAATTACATGCAATAAATTTCTTTATTGCATGTAAAAAATGGCACATCAAGTGCCAAATCGTATGTAAGCCCTCTCGGGAGCTGCTGGAAGAGCTCAAGAGAAATCAGGTCCGACGTGTCATTGGGACATGTCGGACTAGTGTATTGGGCCTTTTACCCTTTAGATTTTCTCGGGTTCCCCCTAGGCCCTTATACAACTGTGATGTACAGTTCTAATGAAACAGTTAGCAATTAGGGTGGGTTTCCAGTTGCACAGGAACTCCCTCTGGCCGATGAAAGAGATTGTTTTACTCTTCTAACATGATGCAAGGGAAAACAGAAAGCACACAAGAAAATGGACAGTTCAAAAAAGTGGGATTATTTTTGTTATACCAGTATGTACAATGGCCACCCACAGTGAGCTTTGCGTGAAATAGCAAAACTCTAATTGACCCTAATCTGACCAAGCAGTCCTATATATGACATTGCTAAAACATATATTTAAAATAAATACTGATTATTGTATTTGCAACATTATTTTAATATTAATTTAGAGTCTAAAACTAATATTAACAAAATGGATTGGAAGCTTGATGATTTTATTGTATCTAATTTTTCAAAAAGATATCACACCTTCCCCATTGCTGGACTCTTTCACTCTGCGCCAAATTAAATCAATTCTGTCACACCACACAGCAGAACTTTGGGCCTGATTCTTGCCTAGTTGCTTAATGTTTTGTTATACTTACAAACATGAATCAGGGCCTTTGCCTTTTAAATAAATAAATATTTAGCAAATTGAAATAAAAATAGTAAAATACTGGTGATGATTCACAGTACAGGTTGAATATTCCGGTACTTGTTTCCTAGCACGGCGCCCGTCGTAGGTGATCGCATACCTTAAGTTAAGGTATGCGATGGACGCGACCGACGCGATTTTAGGGCTATTTTTAGCCTTTTCCCCCGACAATGAAAAAATCGCGTCCATCGCATGCCTTAAGTTAAGGCATGCGAAGCGACCGATGCGATGGAAGCGATTTTACATAGGGAACAATGTTAAATGGGCCAATGGACCCGATTTTTTAATTGTATACCCACCCTTATGGGTATTTTACATGACAAATGCCCTCCCCCCATTGTTAACGCCACCCCACGATGAACGGCAACCCAAAGCATGGCGAGCCCCGCGAGGGGACGCGTAATACCTGTGAAGTAATGTGCGTCCCCTCGCGGGGTTAGCTGAGCTCGCCACGCTTCGGGCTCGGTGGCGAGCGCAGCGAGCCACACTATATATAATCAACTCCACGCCGACGTGGATAGTGGGGGTATGAAAAGGTCGGAGGACGCATACCACCGCCCCTCGCGGGCTCCCTGCGCTCGCCGCGCTTCGGGTTGGCGGGTGGCATTAACAATGGGGGGCATTTGACCCTTCAGGGTTGGGAAACAATAAAAATTGGGTTCTGGGGGCCATTTAACATTGGGGCCAATGTAAAATCGGGTCTCAGGGATCATTTTACATTGATTCCAATGTAAAAATCGCGTTGATCGCATCACATGCGATTTGGTTGCATGCGATGCGATCAACGCGATTTCGGAGGGTCCCGATGGATACAATTTTTATCGCTGGCGCCGTGCTAGGAAACAAGTACCAATATTCCTTATCCAAAATGCTCAGCACCAGGAGCATTTCGGATAATGGATTATTCCGTATTTCGGAATATTTTTAGACTTCAACTAGTTATCTTTAGGACAGGACCCATATGTGAACACAAATGCATTTATGTTGTATAAACACATGAAATACACACAAATATATTTTATTTGTGCATGAAACAAGGTTTCAAAACATGAAACAAAGTTTGTACTATCTCAGGCACTGAATTTGAATGGTTAAGAGGCAAACATACACACACAAAGCGATAATAGCCTCTTTTGTAGGTAATCTGTCTTGATCGCTTAGAAATCAAGCATGGATCGCTCCGTGTGTATACCCCATAGCAATGGTGATGCACTTCACCATCGCCATCTCTCATATTAAGCACATGCAGACAAATCTAGTTAGATCGTCTGCATGTGCTTAATAAACACTGGGTTAGGACAGATCACTCAGCACACATCTCTATGGGGTGTATTCAATGCTTTCTGCGAGCTGTGACAGCGAGCAGTGCTGCCTGCTCGCTGTCACAGTTTGCAGGGTCCCCCTGCACACAGCGTTTCCCCCTCGCTAGGTGGGAGGGAGAAATGGCGTGTGCGGCCGCTAAAACAGTGAGGCTCGCAGCTAAATGCAACAGGCTCCCTGCGTTAGCCGCGACTCTCGCTGTTTGGGGAATCCTCACTGTCTTTTGACAGCGAGGATTCCCCCGGATGTTGAATAGGGTGAGTGCCAGTGCCAGTGCGGGAGTTAAACAGCGAGGATCGTTTGTTTTCGGCAATGCCCGCCGTTTAACCCCCTCGCCGGCTGCATTGAATATACCCCTATGGGTGTTTAGGGGCAGCGTGTTAAGCAATCTGTGCATACTAGATCACTCAGCACAAAGTGAAAGTAAACATCATCCCGTGCCTATGGGGGCTTTAGCAATCCTTTTCTTGCACCTATATAGTGCTAGTTACATATGATGTCCCCAGTAGTGGCAGTTACATATCATGTCCCCATAGTGCCAGTTACATATCATGTCCCCAGTAGTGCCAGTTAAATATGTATCATGTCTTCAGTAGTGCCAGTTACATATCATGTCCCCAGTAGTGGCAGTTACATATCATGTCCTCAGTAGTGCCAATTACAGATGTCCCCAGTAGTGCCAGTTACATATCATGTCCCCAGTAGTGCCAATTACATATCATGTCCTCAGTAGTGCCAGTTAAATATGTATCATGTCTTCAGTAGTGCCAGTTACATATCATGTCCCCAGTAGTGGCAGTTACATATCATGTCCCCAGTAGTGGCAGTTACATATCATGTCCCCAGTAGTGCCAATTACAGATGTCCCCAGTAGTGGCAGTTACATATCATGTCCCCAGTAGTGCCAATTACAGATGTCCCCAGTAGTGCCAGTTACATATCATGTCCCCAGTAGTGCCAGTTACATATCATGTCCCCAGTAGTGCCAGTTAAATATGTATCATGTCTTCAGTAGTGCCAGTTACATATCATGTCCCCAGTAGTGGCAGTTACATATCATGTCCCCAGTAGTGCCAATTACAGATGTCCCCAGTAGTGCCAGTTACATATCATGTCCCCAGTAATGCCAGTTACATATCATGTCCCCAGTAGTGCCAGTTACATATCATCATACCTCCTAACAGTCACGATTACAGCGGGACAGTCCCGATTATGAGGGCCTGTCCCGCTGTCCCTCCCGCGGCTGGCAGTGGGGAATAAACACTCCCCCCCCCCTCGGAATTTAGTAGTAGTGCCAGTTACATATCATGTCCCCAGTAGTGCCAGTTACATATCATGGCCCAAGTAGTGCCAGTTACATATCATGGCCCAAGTAGTGCCAGTTACATATCATGGCCCAAGTAGTGCCAGTTACAGAAGTCCCCAGTAATGTTTTTTAACAAAAAAAAAAGAGATAATTCCAGAAAATATGGTTTTTATAATTTAGATAACAGATATTGAATAAGAGTTACTCAACCTGTACTTACTAGTTACAGCTTTTACATTGTATATAAACTAGAAAAACAGTATGCAGCCTCATAACAAGCTTTCAAAGGGGCCCAATTCATGTAGAGACCCCTCTACACAGCAGTTGTTAAGGTGCCTATACACGGTACAATTTGCTGCACATACTTTTTGTACTAGATCTCATCTCATTGCATCTCGTTGCATTGCAAAACCTATGCAATGCGATCTAGTCCAAATTGGGTACTCTTTACCTATCACGGCGCCCACGATCTCCATCGCGGTGATCGCGGGCATCGCGGCCAGTACATTAACGGCCGCGACGCGATGCCCGCGATCACCGCGATTTCCCATAGGGTTCAATGTTAAATTTAGTGCTGCCCGCGATTTTACATTCAATGCTTCAATGGCTGCGATTTGGCCATAGGAATCAATGTTAAATGGGCTACAGAGCCCAAATAGGCACAATTAACACTTAAATGTCCCCCCAAATTTGTAACGCCACCCCACGATCCACGCCAACCCGAAGCGTGGCGAGCGCAGCGAGCCCGCGAGGGGCGGCGGTAAGCGTCCTCCGACCTTTTCATACCCCCACTATCCACGTCGGCGTGGAGTTGAGAATAGAATAGTGTGGCGAGCCCGAAGCGTGGCGAGCGGCGCGAGGTAAACGTGGCCCTATGCGGGCTTCACAGGTATCCACGTCCCCTCGCGGGGCTCGCTGCGCTCGCCACGCTTCGGGCTCGGTGGCTCGCTGCGCTCGCCACACTATTCTATTCTCAACTCCACGCCGACGTGGATAGTGGGGGTATGAAAAGGTCGGAGGACGCGTCACGCTGCGCTCGCCACGCTTCGGGTTGGCGTGGATCGTGGGGTGGCGTTACAAATTTGGGGGGACATTTAAGTGTTAATTGTGCCTATTTGGGCTCTGTAGCCCATTTAACATTGATTCCTATGGCCAAATCGCGGCCATTGAAGCATTGAATGTAAAATCGCGGGCAGCACTAAATTTAACATTGAACCCTATGGGTGATCGCGGGCATCGCGTCGTGGCCGTTAATGTACTGGCCGCGATGCCCGCGATCACCGCGATGTGCGCCCAACTAAGTAAAGAGTACCCCAAATTGTATACAATAATTGTACCGTGTATGGGCACCTTTAAAGTTATGACCAATAAAAGTGCCCTAGCTCATTTTGTGAACCACAGTAGGGCCTTAGTTAATGCTATGTCCCATAGTATGCCCTAGTTTATTTTGTAAACCCTAGTAGGGCCCTAGTTCATTTTATGTCACATTGTAGGGCTGCACTTTAAGCAACACAGTACCCCAAATTCAAAAGGGGCGAGTCTAAAATATGCATATTTGGGTCATTTATCAATCACTCAAACGCTTCTCCTCTCCGGGCGTTTCCCTGAGAGCTGTTTTTAGGAGTAGGTACGTTTGGTTTGTAAGGACTCCAATGTATTTACCAATGGTGAAAACTGTATATAAAACATGTAATAACTTTGACAGGAAAGGTAGGCCCCATACAAGCTGTAGTCCCTGCACCTTGGTAGCTATGCCCTTGCTATAAGCTTAAAAAATATGGTACAGGATATTTTGGAAAATAATTTCTGCATAGCAATAGTCTATTCCAAACACAAAGTGCAACAACTCTCAGAAAACGTGCAAATTCATAAAACACAGGTATTGTGGCATTATAGTAGGAGTAACATTGAAAGTAGATGCTCATTTACACTTCAAGTCCACAATGTAATTAGGACACAGGTACCTGCTCTGGCCCACACAGGTTTTGAATTCTATAAACGTTGACAAGACTATCAGGGACATCCTATTATCCTGATAAAAAAACTTTTTAGCAATTTTTCCTGATGTTTTACTGATTTATTTATCAGGAGATCACCCAATAAAAGGCATGAGTTCTCACAAAGGGACCCATTTATCAATTTAAAATGCGATCTGGGCAGAATATTACTGCACAGGATCACATTGTAAAATGCAATCCTAATGGCGGGATGTATCATCCTCCTCTCGCAGGAACAGTGCTCCGAAAGGAGCCAGTCCCTGCGATGTGCTGAGCCGGGCGCTGGGGGGGTCTGCACTGAACCCTGCCGACCCCACTGACTGCAATGCCCCAACAACAGTGCGATCCGTAGCCCATAGGCTACAATAGGCTACCGCTATCTCAGAAAGGCAGTAGCCCAGGGATGCGATGCACTGCTGCCCGATGTTGATACATCAGGCAGCTTCGCATCCCCCATAGAAACCTATGGGGGATGGGCGGCGGTGCAGAAGGGATCACAGGAAAGGACTGTTCGATGGTCCCTCCTGATACATAATGATATATTGATACTTAATATTTGCGGCTAACCCCGGATTTAGCCGCAAATATAGAATGATAAATGGGCTCCATTCCAGTGAAATCTGTCTGTTTCTGCAGCCTAAGGTAGGCGAAACAATATCCCTGATAATATCCCCATGTCCGGCTTTTCAGGGCTAATAAGATAGTCCAAGGCAAGTCTATTACCTGCAATAAGTGATTGCGGATAATAGGAGAGTGTTACCAATATTTTTCACAGCAACCACATACCGGACCACGAGTGGATGTTTCATGTGAACACCTCCTCAATCTGTGGGAACCTCCCCATCCTCCGATGGTCACTGACCATCGAATGATGGACCGAGCGGTCAGGCAGCACCGAGTGCTCCAGACCACTCGGACATTTTTCCGTATGAAAGCAGGGATATGGGCGGGCAGCTGACACCTGGCTATGTCAGTGCACTCCCCACATGTGCTTCACGGCCGCATTACCATTACCCAGCGTTTTCATGGGAACGCCCATACGCATATGGTAATGAGCCCAAATAGTCCTTCACGCCCCTCTCCACCTCCTGCTTGGATGGTTCCGTACGACCGGTTTCTGCACGGACCTCACTCCGTGTTCGGACGTACGAGGCGAGGGCTACCTATGTGCGAGGTGTTCGCACATGCACAGATACGCCTCTGCACATGCGCAAATACCAAACATCAGACGTCCGACCACACACGGAGCCATCCGACTCAATCAGAATAAGGGCCTATGTGACACTGTGCGGGGCATAAGATTTCTCCCATTATATTTAAAACTACATAATAAAAGTGAAATTATAACTAAAGGGGTGCACACACGGTGCGATTTTGCTTGTGATTCGACCACGGTTCGATTGGGATCGAATCGAGTTGAATGGCAAGCAAAAACGCATTCAATTTGGATTATTATCGTACAGTCTATTTTTCTATTCCATTTACATGCTGTGGGGCCGCACATCGGGATCGAATCAGCTTCAAATGCGGCTGAAAATCGATATCAATTTGATTTCAATTCAATTTTGCTTTTTTAAGCAAATTCGAATAGAAAAATAGACCAAATGAAACCGTGTTTAAGGGGCATACAATTTAAATCAAAACCGTGTACCTAGATTCTTCTTTTTTCTCTCTCTTACTTATGATCGTGACCATCTGACTCTCCAGTAGCCGTTCTCAATATGGATAGCTGGTTCATGGAGATATAGTATTTAGTCCGTCTTTGGCTGACTGAGTTTTGGGAAAGTTTCTAATGCAGGTGTCCATCCTGTGTTTTTGTGGGTTTCGGTATGAGATCCTGGGGGTCAGAATCCCGGTGGTTGAAATACCAATGTCGGGATCCCAACCGCCACAATACCTCTGGGTTTTGACCACATCACATTTTTGTGAGGGAAGGAGATTATAAGGATCATCCCATACATAAACACAGTAGCTATTTACAATACTTGTTTGTACCTCCATAAGGTGTCAGCCTGTGCCGTTTGCAGAACATGCATTGGCCCCATTCCCTATAGTATAGCAGGGCCATCGTTTGGCGAACATGAGTGGATACGTTCATCGTGAAATAACATTGTCCAACACACGGGGCCAAATGTAAAAGGGTGAGAGTTTCAGAAAGTGAGAGATTTTGGGAGAGTTTTCCCCCTTTTTTTAAAGCAGCAATCAATTACACTGCAAAACCAGGTTGATTCTGCCATGTAATTGATTGCTGCTTTAAAAAACATGGGGAAACTCTCCCAAAATCTCTCACTTTCTGAAACTCTCACCCTATTACATTTGGCCCACAGTGTATGTTTTAGGTGTGTTCATCGGGTCCATAGTAATATGGTTGTCAGTCAATAGGTCGACAACTTTTGGTCGACAGGCCAAAAGTTGACACCAGAAAAAGGCTGACATGGTCTTAAGGTTGACCCAAGCAATAGGTGGACATGATTTATCCTAGCTATGTAATTATTATTATTTATAATTTGCTTCCTGGTGTATCATGACTGTGATGTAGCTTTCACATCACACTTTTAAAACGGTATATTGCCGTTTTTTTTGCCTTTTAAAACGTTTAAGGCTGCAGTGAAGTTCAGACTTATATCAACAAAAATCCATACACAGTATTCATCAGCTTTGTATTATTTTACTTTGCCTTACTAACCCACATTTTGCTCTCTCAGTTTCTTGACAGGCACGGGAATGACTTGGCTAAAGCAATATACGAGGCCCATGTTCCTGTGTATTACTACCAACCCACACACAAGGACTGTCAGTAAGCAAAACAGCCAAGATATCTGTACATTTCTAGTCATCATGCAATGGTCTACAAAAACGACCTTGTTTGTCCCTGTAATATGTACAATGAGCCTGATTCATGTTTAGAAACAGTGGTAGATTTTCGAAGGTCTGCAATCATGTAAAAATCTACCATCACCAGTAAGCCCATAGTAATTGAACTGGCTTCATATGGGAAGCACTATTGCCGATATTCTATTAGCCCCGATGGATTTTTGACCGGTTATCCTTGATTAATGAACGTTGGTCATTATCGCAGTATCTATTAGCAGCTGTTTTTATTGGCCGAACATAGATTTGCGATCATGCAACAACACGTGTTATTGCAGGTCCCGGTGGCTGTTTATTGTGTATTATCAGTGGCGGATTCAGGGGGGGGGCACCCGGGCACGTGCCCCCCCTGTCATTTATTTTGTAGCTGAGGACCAGGGCTTTCCAACGAGCCCAGCCCCGTGTCTCTAGCCCACCGGGAACCGGAGATATCGCCTGGCAAACCTGTAACGTTTTTTCCCCATAGGATAATATGGGACCCGTCAATTCCGACCCCCACCCGATTCCGACGGCTGCCAGTTCCCGCCCTGGCATCACAGAAGCTTGGGGTTGATTTCATTCAATTCCAAATCGCTGGGCCTCCAGTCTGGTCCAAATCGGTCAATCGGTTCCAGAGATATTGCGTGTAAACCGATTTTTTTATTTTTGAAATGTAATTTCATGGCTGTTCATGTTCTTTGAGGACAAATTACTCTGGAACCAAACGTTCCAGTTTCACTGGACCAAAATCATTCAAAGCCCACTCAAAAGTTCTTCAATATAATACTTGTCTCATGTAAATTGTTGGTTGGTTCCGAAGATATAGCCGGTTAAATTAGATAACTAGTTAAAGGGGGGAGGGGTGGTTTTCTCTCCCCCTCACACCAGAAAATGCAGGGACTAGGCTGGTGTAAAAGGGGCCAACCTGGGAATGCATTTTCTGGTGTGAAAGGGGTATTATTTCAAATAGCCGGGACCTGAAGTGCTCTGAATACAGCCAGGCTCTGCCACTGTCAGTGGCTATCACTTCTGCCTGGCGGCGGCTGTCCCCCATTTACCATGAGCATGTATTCCCCCTTGGCAATGAGCATGTAATCCCACATGGCAACGAGCATGGAACCTCTGGCAATGAGCATGGAACCCTTGGCAATGAGCATGTAGAGAAGCAGCACTTATGTAGCATAATTTTTAATAGGCATTATGGTGTTTGGCATAACACATAATGGACATAATGGCGTGTAATTTAACGTGTAAAGGACATTATGGTGTAAATGTTTAATGCGAGCCTTTGGTGGACAATGTCCCTGTTTATGAAGTGTATTGTGAATTTTGGCTTAATCTGTGTGTCATTATGTAAATTCTGGCTCAATCGGTGTGGCATTATGTGAATTTTGTCTCAATCTGTGTGGCATAATGTGAATTTTGGCTCAATCCATGTGGCATTATGGGAACTTTGGTTCAATCCGTGTTGCATTATGTGAATTTTGGCTCAATCCATGTGGCATTATGTGAATTTTGGCTCAATCCGTATGGCATTTTATGCATTTGGCTCAATCCGTGTGGCATTATGTGAATTTTGACACAATCCATTTGGCATTATGTGAATTTTGGCTTAATCCATGTGTGTTATTATGTAAATTTTGGCTCAATCCATGTGGCATTATGTGAATTTTGACACAATCCATGTGGCATTATTTCAATTTTGTCTCAATCCATGTGGAATTATGTCAATTTTGGCTCATTCCATTTGGCATCATGTGTAAGGGGCAAGTATAATGGGGTCTAGTATTTTGTTGCATAATGTGTAGAAGATGGTGTTGACACGCCCCCTGTTGAGTGGCCACACACCCTTTTCCGGAGCGCGCCTTTGGCGCTCGCACAACTACATCCTTCACTTTTGTCGCCTTGGTGGGCCTGCGTACTTTAAATGCCAGGGCCTATTTTTAATTCCATTCCCACCCTCTCCTGCCGCTCTCTTAGCATGTACACTGGCACCACTAACACCGCCCCTCCCCCACCCAAACCCTTTTTTATCATGGTGCCCCCCCTGTCATTTTATCCTGGATCCGCCCCTGTGTATTATGCAAGGCATGCGAAGCATAATACCCAATAACCCCATTGGGGAATTGAAGAGAAGGGATGCCAGGTATCAAGGCTAATAGTATATCCTCAGCCTAGCCTATTAGCAGTAGTAAAACACCTCTGCCAATAGGATATCGCCCTATCTACATATCACATACTGGACTGTAATTGACAGATACTGGGAAATGAGATAATGGGAAGCCTCTCTGCTAGCTACGATGTAGTTATAGGGCTGCAGCCGATGCAGTCCCTAAAAGCTGCAGGGAAGAAGAAGGTGCAGTTGTGCATGCGCAAGTTCTGATGTGCTTTTAGGGCTGCACCTGATGCTGGTGATAGTAGTCAGTGGGCATGACCGCTCCTGTTAGGGGATTTTTCTTCTCCCCTGACACTGACTTCGGGTTGCACGCGCACACAAGCCTGTGTTTTTCTATCTCCCCTTCCTTGTGATGATATGCATGGCACGGGTCATGAACATGCGGCTCTACTGCGGTGTAGCTTTAAGCAGGGTACACACTAGGTGATGTGTGTACCTGGTGATATTGTCATCAGCAGGGGGAATCGATGGTCAGTGTACACACTAGATGAGAAAGTAAAAGATATCGCTCCAGAGGGCACTTCTGAGTGATATATTTTACTTTCTCGTCTATTGGGCTTTAGACACGCAGCAGATGTGTGATTTTTATTTATTTTTACATTTTCTAATGTTTCATTATTCTTGCAGTAAAAAATGATTATTCCATACTGCAATGTGAAGAAAGTGCCCGTTCATCAGGCAATTAGTTGAATCACTCAGAACCTTAACTGTTTGGTCGGCTCGTATCATTGGGGCAGATGTATTAAGCCTTAACAAGAGATAAATGCAAGGCTGATATAAGAGAGATAAACGTTCAGCCAATCAGCTCCTTACTGACTTTTTTCAAACACAGCCTGTAACATGGCAGTTAGCAGGTGATTGGCTGGACGTTTATCTCTCCTTATCACACATGTATTTATCTCCTGTTAAGGCTTAATACATCTGCCCCAGTATTGTTTTGTCTATGACCAGCATTAGACATTTTCCCTATTATTGTTTTTTTTTTTTTTTGCATGGTCAACTCTTTGCCTTAGCCTTCCTAATCCTTGCTGTTCCTTACAGTGTGCTGCGAGAGCAGTGGATTCGGGCAAAATACGAGCACAAACAATTTGTGAAAAGGGATGGTTCAGACGGCCTTCCGAGGGGTAAGGATGACTACAGTTATCTACATGTTGGTGCAATTGTGGGAGCACTTAAGGGGTTATTTTGGTTCACTCATTCTGGCAAATTCCTTCTTAGATGGACAAAACCATGTGCACCCCAGGTGGGGTAGATGTTACTTGTGCAGAGAGAGTTAGATTTAGTGGGGTTTTACTTCAAAGTGAGATCTATATTGCAGTGTAAAAATAAAGCAGCCAGTATTTACCTTGCACAGAAACAAAATAACTCACCCAAATCTAAATCTCTCTGCACATTTTACATCTGCCCCCCTGCAGTGCACATGGTTTTGTCCATCTAAGAAGAAATTTGCCAGAATGAGTGAACCAAAATAACCCCCAAAGTGTTTATCAGGATTCTAAGAGCATTTGTGGATTTATGAGATAATATATACTTATCTCTTTATATACATCTATAACAACCTAACAGCATTGTGAGTTTTTGTAAATTAGTGCCAGGTTTTGGCCTTTACTTTGGTTCACTTGCAAAGGCAAATTCCTTCTCAAATGGACAAAACCATGTGCACTGCAGGTGGGGCAGATGTAACTTGTGTAGAGAGCATTAGATTTGGGTGAGTTATTTTGTTTCTGTGCAGGGAATATACTGACTGCTTTATTGGTACTTGTTTCCTAGCACGGCGCCTGCGATTTTGATTGTATCCATCGGGTCCAAAAAAATTGCGTCGATCGCATTGCATGCAACCAAATGGCATGCGATGCGATCGATCTGATTTTTACATCGGAACCAATGTAAAATGGTCCCAGAGCCCCAATAAGTGTAATTTATTATTGCTACATATCTTGGATCACAGGGACCACAATCTGCCTACAAAGTGTTACAACAAATAAAGTGATTGCTTGTCTTTAGCAATGCGGCTCTGCATTGAGCGTGCATACTAAGCAATATTATAAACTATATCCCGCAGAAGGGCCAAAATGAGCGATATTGTAGTGTGTTTGGGTCTTAACTGTGGCAAAGCATGTTGGAACTTGTAGTTTCACAACAGCTGGAGAACCATAGTTTGGCCAGGCCCATTGAGTTTTCCTTACATGAACACAAATGATAGAACATAATTATTTTATTTTCCCCCTTCCTTTGAGTAAAGGTAATACCTGCCATAATACCCAGGCTTTATGAAGCTTCATCCTAATTCTCTGCTAGAGATAACAACTCCCCCAAACTAAGGTCCCACCTGTGGTCAGGTGTACAGCAGAGCTATACTGTGATGCTGCCAGACTGCTCTGGAACACCCGAGCGACATGACAGCAACGGCAGCAAGCATTCCCCAGCATTCATTACTATTATTGGGCCTTATTTAGCGATGTTCTAATTTGCATTTGATCGATTATCGTCAGTCTGCGCACTGCATCTAAATCATCCTGCGCTGTACAGTCATGGACCATCTGCGGGAGGTAATGGGGGACAGGGTGCAGAAAAGCAGGCATGTTCTAATCATTTTGGGGGGATGTTTCAGGCTGTGTCAGTGACCCTGTACACAGATGCAATGTCTCTGGCGTCTTCCTGCGACCATGCTGTGTGACCATAGGGCTACGCTAAACATCAATAATCGACTGATCTGTGAGCAATGCTGCATATCAATAGATGACGTGACATTACGTTATTTTAGCACAGCTAAATTCCAATCTGCAAATGCATTTGTTTTATCTCAGGCTCAGACCCTTAATGCTGTAGGACAGTGGTAGCCAACTACGGTCCTCGAGAGCTACCAACAGTTCACATTTTCCAGACAACCTAGATGCTGCACAGGTGCACTCATTACTAGCTGAAACATTTTCAAATATCCACAGGTGGAGCTAATTACATCACTTGTGATTCTGTGAGGAGACCTGGAAAACATTAACTGTTGGTAGCTCTCGAGGACTGGAGTTGGCTACCGCTGCTGTAGGACGTAAGGTGTTTTTTTCTTTAAGTCTGCAGAACTCATTAGTGTAAATTTACTAAGATG
This sequence comes from Crinia signifera, assembly GCF_055691185.1. Lineage (NCBI taxonomy): Eukaryota > Metazoa > Chordata > Amphibia > Anura > Myobatrachidae > Crinia > Crinia signifera. Next base: position 58,717,643 of record NC_139224.1, read on the forward strand.
GGAGTTCTATTAAAGATGGGATGTTACCCATAGCAACCAGTCAGATTCTACTTCTTATTTATTTAGCACCTTCTAGATAGCGGGGGAAATTTACTAACAAAAATTTGGTTAAAATAGGTGTATTTGTTTACAAATACAAAAATACGCCTATTTTATACGTATTCGTATTTTCAGCATTTACTATGCCGAAATTACATCAATTCGTATTTATATTTATGGCACATTCATATTCGGATTTAGGAATACAAATGTATGCGCCATCGAAAGACTACAAATAGGAATCACCATTCAAAAGAATGACGATTCCTAATTTACTAAGCAGCCGCTAATTACCGGCAATTAGCGGGATATACACCTGGAAAATATGCTTCATATTCCAGGTGTATTTGGCAGAAGCCTGCACAGATCAGTAAGATATGTGCAGGCTTCAGTGTAAAAAAAAAAAAAAAAAGACTAAATAAATAAATAATATAAAAAAAAGCCATAACCAACCCCAGGCCTAAAGATCCGGTCCTGGTTTAAAAAAATCAGGCAGCAAGCCAAATAGGGGTTCCCTATATTTTTTAAACCAGCACCAGGCCCAATAGCCAGTCCTGGTTCCCAAATTACGAGGGACAAAATGACTGGGGGTCGCCTATATTTTAAGAACCAGCACCAGGCCCAACCAGCAGGGTAATGCCACAGCCGCGAGGAGACTTTTTATACAAGTCCCCCCGGCCAAAGCATTAACCCCCTGACCAGTCACCTGGGCAGGGTTCCTGGAGAAGTGGGGACCCTCTCAATGAAGGGGTCCGCCCCTTCCAGAATTTACCTACCCAGGCCGAAGCCTGGGGCTGTTTCATCCAGATACTTATTTATCTTGACAGGTATCCATCTGATGGTCCTGCAGAAATATAATATGGGTACCTGTGGAAGGAAACCATACTCACGGGGGTCCACCGGAGTAGATCGCATCCTCTTCGTTCCAAGTAGCATCCACGGTCTTGGCAAAACAAAAACCGAGTGTCTTGGCACCAGAACAAACTGTCAGGATGAGATGTGGGATGTGTGTTAACATCCGGCGGCTCCTCCTACCGAATACTGCTATCAAATCCATTCCGGCTTGATTCAAATTTGTTAGCAAAGCAAAAAAGCACACAACTGGGCAACAGCATGTTGCACTGCAGGCAACAAAAATATTACCCACCGAAATATAAATCTCTCTGCACATGTTATCTGCCCCCACCTGCAGTGCACAAGGTTTTGTCCAATTTGAGAACAAATTTGTCCTGCAATCAGGTCTGATTTACAGTAGGCCCCATATGCACTTGATTTTTTTTCAGATTGTGATCACCAGTGTGCTCTTGTTCCTGTCCTAAAGTAGCTGTAAAATATATGATTCCCAACAGGCGTATACGTAATTGCTGGTCTACTCTGCCTACTGTATGTGAGGACTGCCATCATACTCCAACTTTGCCTCTTTGGTCATAAGTTTATTGTAAATAAAGTGCATTCAACATTGTATACTCACATTTGTATGCATTTGTTTTTGGAGCATGTGCAAAGCAAATTGATGCCAGATACACTACACTAACAGGCATGCCTTCATCTCTGCATTGGCCCCATGATTTGTATTTGGACTATATTAAGCAGCCCATACACGGTCCGTTTAACGGATCCGTTTGGGACTTAATTAGCACACATAGGATCGGATCGGATCCCTAGTGCATGCAGTGTGCATGCACTGCGATCCGATCCGATGTGTACCTAGTACAAAAAGTATGTGCAGCACATACTTTTTGTACCGTACTATGTGATGCGCGGGAGTGCGCATCGCATAGTACAGAACGGAGCCATACACAACGGACCGTGTATGGGCTCCTTTAGATATGAGGGAGAAAATGCTCTGTTCCTGACTTCCATGGTAATGTATGATTGCCATCACCTGTGGTGAAACACCTTTCTTATCAGTTAACCAGCTCACCACAGGTGATGGCAGTCAGGGAAGTCCAGGAACAGAAAATTTTCAGGTAGGCAAGTATGGGTAGAATACTTAGGGATTCAGTCTATAAAGTTTCCGCTAGATGTCAACAGAAATGTGTTTCGTTGCAGGAGTGAAGGAGGGAATGTTGTTCAAGCGAGGAAGAGATAATGGGCAGTATTGCTTGAGAAAGTTCGTCCTGACAGAGATGGATGGCACCTTGAAATATTTCATAAAGCCAGAAGTGAGTATAATAAGAAAATATGATGATGTTTAATATGAGGGGGCCTTTTATAAATTATAATTTTGTTTAATAAAAAAAATACCTAATTGCTCAGGATAAAATTGAAAAGTATTAAAAGTGATAAATATTAAAAGTGACAAAATGTCTGTTTTTTATCACCGGCCAATCAGCTCCTACCTGTCAAACCAAGCTTGTAACTTCACAGGTAGGAGCTGATTGGCCGGTGACAAAAACCAGACACATTATCACTTCACCAAGCTTAATAAATCTGGCCCTCAGTACCCAATTTCCCGAGTTTAACACAAAACTTGATTGCATATTGTTTATCAATGGTACGCTCCTTCATGAACCTTGACGAGGTAAAAAAGGACACTTAATTTAGTGTTCGATCCATAAACTTTAAAGTCTTGCAGGCAACTGCCGCCTATGGGAATGTGTAGCTGAGACACCCCTCCACCCATCCCACCCTATTATACCGCCATGCGTCTGTTCTGCGTGGCGTGAAAAAAATCAGTCTCATTACTTTCCGGACAGACCCTGTAAGTGTGCTAGTTTTATCATGGGTACTGTCAGCCTTATGAGTGTCATAAATAGGCTCCTATGCACAGTGCAGCACATATTTATAGACTACCCTTACTTACCACAGTTTGTGTTAGTTTAACTAACTTCTGCCACTCCATTGTTTTCAGGCCAAGGAACCAAAAGCTGTAATCAAAATTGACAGCGTTAACGCCACCTTCCAGCCTGAGAAGATGAAACATGAACACGGCTTACAGATCACATATATCAAGGACAACAAGACCAGGAATATATTTGTATACCACAGTGATGGGAAGGTGAATTAAAGGTGTAATGCAGGATGTGTAAGCAACGCAAGCAGCCAGAGCTGAACCGTGCAGCTACTGTATGGTTTACATAAGAGTATGTTAAGGAAACTGGATTTGTTTGCTCACCTGGCTGCTTTACACCGTGGGGCTGATTCAGAGCTGCTCACACAGGCCCGAATTCGGGGGGGGGGGGGGGGGCGCATACGCATTAAAGCACATGTGCAGTTCCCCGCAGTGAGCGGCTTTTTGGGAAAATGTCATTAACCGGGTGGACACCCAGTGTTTCATGGGCATGCCCACAAAAATGGAGGCGCACCCATAGAATGGCTGGGCGGGCCCCAGGGAATGTAAGCGTTCCCCTGCCTGCTCGGGGTGGGCCGATGGTGTCAGCAGCAGAAAAGTAAGTCCTCAGCTAAAAGTCATGATTTTTCCTCTGTGCCTACTCCTGCGAGCGAATGTGTAAGTGCACACATCCTTTTGCAGCATAGCGAGGGAATCCAGCCGGGGAGGGGCATGTGTTCGCCTGGGCGGTGTTAACCTGCTCACTAGGCTCCGAATACATGCAGCCTAGCAAGCAGGTCTGAATATAGCCACATGTCTGCAATAGGTGAACGTGATGTTAGGGTTATAGGGCCTACACACATGCCGATACTAAGGCATTTCCTGTGACCCGGGAGTCCATCTGCGCATGCACAGAGTGACGCATTGGCCGCAGGGCATGCTGGGAGGGATCCGTGACGGATCCCTCAAACAGCGCTGCGGTAAGAAGCCCTCAGGCTTCTGCAGGGAATCGCCAGCTTTTGCTGGCGATTCCCTCCACAGTGCTACCACTGCGGAGGAACAATACAGCATACAGAAATGCGGTAAAAACCCAGATAGCGGGGTTTTTACTGCATTTCTGTGTTAGAGAATCGCCCCCTATGTGTGTACGGCCCACAAGATAGATAGTACTTAGGAAATTCCTGTATAAGTAATGTATACTAATTGCTAATTTTTTAGTATATTAATTCAGAGAATCAGCATGTACCCTGTATAAGGAAGTTAGTAGAGGTAATAATACACAGAATAAGTGTGCATGGAAGGTGCTCTGTATATAGAGATGAGTATAGGTAATCATGCATAGAATAAGTATGCCCAGTGGTGCAAGTATGGCGGTACGGGGTGGTACGGCGTACCAGTAAAACATATTGTGCCGGTACCCCGTACCGCCATAACAAATACCCCCTGAACTGCTTACTGCGCATGCGCGCATATGTAATTGTCGGGGGGCGTGGCCTCTGCCGCCCGGCCACAGTGTGGTAAGTAAAGCTGGGGGCGGGGCCTGCCGGGGATAGTCGCAGATAGGCACCGCGGGGTTGTTCGTCAGCTATAGCAGTTAATGAGAGAGTGACCCGCTCAGCTGCCAGGAGTTCAGCTTCTGTGAAGCTGACTCCGCCCACCGGTCTCCGTGCTATCAGCCCTACCTGCCGTCTGCTGTTCAAAGTTCCTGCTCCTCTGCCTGCTCCGTGCTTTAGCCTTGCCTGGCCAGCCCTCTGCCTGCTGAGGCAGCCACACTGTCAGTGTGGTCTCCGTGCTTCAGCCCTGCCCAGCTCTGCAGTTTCACTTCCTGCTCCTCTGCCTGAGGGACAGCCTCCCTCCAACACACTGCCTGGGGCCTGTTCCATGTTCTTCCAAGGAAGGCTCCAAAAATAAGGAATTTGGTACTCACCGATAATTCCCTTTCTCCAAGGCAGCAGGGGACACTGCAGAGTCATGACGTATGGGATAGAGTTGGCGCTGTGGAGTCGGCACTTTAAGACGCTTTTGAAGTGGCTGGCTCCTCCCCCCTCCACCCCCACCAAGCCCCAGTCTTAGTAAAACTGTGACCGAGAGAGGAAGAGAAACAAGTGAAGAAGAACTAGAAGGAGGAGGATATACAACATACAACATGTAATATTTAATCAGATGAACGATCTGAGTTAGTAAGAGAGGTATAGATAACAGAATCATCCAACATAATAACAACATGAATGATATAAACATATTAACTGAGTCCCCCTGAGGGAGGCCCAACCTGTAGGAACATGTAGAACCTATATAACCTGGTTAGAACACAGCGCTGGGAGGGCGTGCAGTGTCCCCTGCTGCCTTGGAGAAAGGGAATTATCGGTGAGTACCAAATTCCTTATTTCTCCCTCGGCCAGCAGGGGACACTGCAGAGTCATGACGTATGGGAAGAATACCAAAGCACTACTCCCGGGTGGGAGAGCGCTGAGATTCCCCCAGGACAGCCCTGCCAAAGGATGTTTCAGCCTTGGCAAAGGTGTCAAATTTATAGAACCGGGCAAAGGTGTTTGCACTTGCCCAAGTTGCAGCTCTGCACACCTGAGAGAGGGAAACCCCTCTTGCCAGGGCCCACGATGTGCTAACAGATCTTGTTGAATGAGCCTTAATTGTTGAAGGGACATTCCTGTCTGCATGTCTGTAGGCTTCTTTAATGGTGATGCACATCCAACGAGCCAACGTTCTTTTGGACGCAGGCCATCCCCTGCGTTCATGACAATAGAGAATAAAAAGACTATCAGTCTTCCGCAATTCTGACGTTTTCTCTAAGTATATTCGCAATGCCCTTACAGCATCTAGGGAAGCAGAGTCTTCAGTGAAAGCTGGAATGATAATCGGTTGGTTAAGGTGAAAAGAAGAAACCACCTTAGGGAGAAAAGAACTATTAGTCCTTAATTCTGCCCTGTCAGAAAAGAATTGTAGGAAAGGAGCCCGACATGATAGGGCCCCTAGCTCCGAAACACGACGCGCTGAGGCTAATGCAACTAGCATAACGGTTTTCCATGTAACATATTTTAGGTGTACCGAGTCTAACGGTTCAAAAAGGTCTGATTGCAAGTATCGCAAAACCACTGATAAGTCCCAGGGCTCAGTGGGTGATCTGAAGGGAGGTTGAAGCCTCAACACCCCCTTTAAGAACGTTTGTATCTCTGGAATGACCGCTACCCTGCGGTGAAAGAAAACAGATAGCGCCGCTAGTTGCACTTTCAGGGAGGCTAAACGAAGACCTTTGTCCAGTCCTTCCTGGAGAAATTCTAGTAACCTGGAAAGGCTAAACACCGCCTTAGGATAGCCAAGCTTTTCGCACCAGGAAATATATGACTTCCAAATCCTGTGGTAATGTGCCGAAGTCACACTCTTCCTAGCATGGAGCATTGTTGGAATAACCCTGGATGGGATACCTCTGCGTTTCAGCAATTCGGCCTCAACAACCATGCCGTTAAATGCAGAAGCCGTAAGTTTTGGAAGGTGAACGGTCCTTGTAGAAGTAAGTCTTCTCTTTGAGGTAGGGGCCACGGGTTGTCTATTGACATTAGTCTTAGGTCCGAGAACCATGCCCTCCTCGGCCAGTTCGGGGCAATTAGGATGGCTGTTGTTGATTCCCTTTTCAGCTTCTTCAGCACTCTTGGAAGTAACGGGAAGGGTGGAAAAATGTATACCAGTTGGTAGTGCCATGGTATTGATAAGGCATCGACTGCCACCGCTCCTGGATCCAGGGACCTGGCACAGTAGAGAGGGACCTGATGATTCAATCTGGAGGCCATCAGGTCTATGTCGGGGGTCCCCCATCGAAGCGTCAGTTGATGGAAGACCTCCGGGTGAAGGGACCATTCCCCTGGGAGGAACGTCTGGCGGCTTAGATAGTCTGCCTGCCAATTCTCTACTCCCGGAATAAAGATTGCTGAGAAGGCCCTGGAGTGGGCTTCTGCCCATTCTAATATTGGACGAACCTCTCGCATGGCTGCCCTGCTCCTGGTGCCCCCTTGTCGGTTTATATATGCGACTGCGGTCACGTTGTCTGATTGTATCCTGATCTGTAGACCCTGAAGCAGACTGTGAGCTTGTAGTAGAGTTAGTCTGATTGCTCGTAGTTCTAAGATGTTGATTGGAAGCTTTGCCTCCTGCAGGGACCAGCGTCCTTGGAATCTGTGGCCTAGGGCGACTGCTCCCCAGCCCTTGAGACTGGCGTCTGTTGTGACTACTGTCCATGTGCAAGGGCTGAAGCTGCGTCCTTGAAGCAGGTTTGGGGTGTGAAGCCACCAAAGCAGGGAAGAGCGGGCCTTCTGAAACAAGATGATGCGCTTGTGAATTTGAAGGTGTGAGCCCGACCATTGTGATAGTAGATTCTCTTGGAAAGTTCGAGAATGGAAGCGACCGTAGGGGACCGCCTCGAACGCAGCTACCATTAAGCCCAAGAGTTGAGTGCACAGATGTGCTGAGAGTCTTTTCTGATGAAGTACCTGTCTGACCTTTGCTTGTAGGGCTATGATCTTGTCTGGTGGAAGAAAGATCCTTTCCTCTACTGTGTCCAATATGAGGCCCAGAAATTGTAGGCGTTGTGATGGGTTGAGTTGTGATTTTCTGAAGTTCACAACCCACCCATTTTTCACTAAAAACTTGCAAGTTGTCATGGCATCTGCTATCAGCTTTTCCCGAGTTGGAGCTTTGAGGAGGAGGTCGTCTAAGTAGGGGATAATAGTTATCCCCTGCAGACGAAGAGCCTTGGTCATACATGCCATTATTTTTGTAAAAACCCGAGGAGCGGAAGAAAGTCCGAAGGGTAGTCCTCGGAACTGGAAATGGCGATCCTGCAGTGCGAATCTCAAGAATCGCTGATGAGGTTCCCAGATTGGGACGTGTAGGTAAGCATCCTTTATATCTAGAGAAAGGAGAAATTCTCCCTTCTCCAGGGATGCAATAACTGACCGAATCGATTCCATTTTGAATTTGTGGTAAATAACAAATTCGTTCAGGGGTTTCAGATTTAAAATGGGTCGGACAGATCCGTCTGGTTTTGGGACCACGAAAATGCTTGAGTAGTATCCCGTGCGCTGCTGATGAACAGGCACCGGGATAACTACTCCCGCCTCGAGCAGGGTTTGTATGGCCCCAACTAGGCTCAAACGTGCGTCTACCAATGGAGGTAGGCCTATTGGGAAGAATCTGTTTGGAGGTTGTGTGGCAAATTCCAGTTTGTACCCCTGAGAGATAATCTGAAGAACCCATGCGTCGGTGCAATGAGACCTCCATTCCTCCGCGAACAGTAACAATCTGGCGCCCACCTTGGGATCCCCCAAGTGAGCCGGTAGGCCGTCATGCCACTGGCTTATCTGAGGTCTTTGTATTGAGAGAGAGATTTGCAGCGGTCTGGGGGGCTCTGGCCCCTCTGCCTCGGCGGCCTCTGAAGGAAGAGAACCCACCTCTGGCTCTCCCCCTGAAGCCAGCATTACCCCGAAAGGACCGAAAGGAAGGACTTACAAATTGCCTCTTAGGTGCAGGAGCTGAAGAGGGCAAAAAGGTCGACTTCCCCCCGGTGGCCTGGGAAATGAGCTTGTCCAATTCAGGTCCGAAAAGCATCTCTCCTGCGAAGGGGAGGGCTTCCACCGCTTTTTTAATTTCCGGTTCGGCCTGCCAAGAACGTAGCCATACAGTGCGTCTAGCCAAGACGGCAGACGCTGACACTTTTGCTGCTAAAGTGGAAACATCAGAGGCTGCTTCGCCAACATAGGTAGAAGCATCCCTGATACATTCTGCCAAGGATAGCAATTCCTCCTTGGGGGTATCCTGTTCCAGGCCCCTAATTAAATCAGCGGCCCATGTCTCCATTGCTCTGGCTACCCATGAGGAGGCGAGAGCTGGACGTAATATAACACCTGCGGTAGTGTAAATATTTTTGAGAGCACTATCAAGACGCTTGTCTGGTGCTTCTTTAAGCGATACTGCTCCCGGAATGGGGAGGGTGGTTTTCTTTGATAAACGTGACAAAGAGGCGTCTGGAGTGGGGGGAGTCTCCCATTTAGCTCTCGACTCAGCCGAAAATGGGTATAAGGAATGAAATCTTTTTGACATCTGAAACTTCTTATCAGGTGTCTTCCAGACTTTTACTAAGGGGTTATCTAATTCCTCAGAGTCTGGAAAGGTTATTGGCTGTTTCTGAACCCTGCCAAAAATAGATACCTGAGGCGGTATCGGTGAGTCCGCAATATTAAGAGTAGATCTGATCTCTCTTATGAGACCCTCAATGCCCTGAACATCTTGATCATCTATATCATCAGTAGGTAGATACTGGCAAGGATCGTCTATATAGTCAGGGTCTGGTTGGTTATCATCATCTGTGACAAAAACCACTGAAGTAGCCTTCCTTTTCCCCTGTCCTGATGCAGTCACCGACTGCTGCAGGGAATCCACTGTGGAGGAAATTTGAGTCAATTGGGACTGAAAAACCTCCCTGTCCCTTTTTGATGCTGCTAGCTCTGCTGTGAGGTTAGCCAGAATAGCCTGCAAAGCCTCTGGGGACTGTAAGGGTGCCTGAGGTGACTGGCTTACACTGTTTCCCTGCTTAGATGCATAGCATGACTCACAGAGGGATACTCCCTTAACATGCTGCGTGTATTGACCTTTACAAGTCTTACAGGTGTAAACCTTTTGGGCTGCTTTAGAAGAAGTGGTCCTGTCAGCCATGACAAACAGTGTATAACAAGTAACACACACTCACACAGAAAAAGCAATTACAGGACAGTTGAAGGATAGGTGAGGCTTGTGCTTCGATAGGAAGAGAGGAGCCACAACCCTCCCAATACAGGCTGCCAATATATATATAATGGCGCCCCCAAATTCAACCCCTTAGACTCACAGTGTCCCTGTGATCGTCAGGGAGAGCGCTGACCGTCGCAGATGCTGGAAGCCAGGCGCTGCCGGTAACAATGCACAGCGTGCAGGAGACTTGCTGCTGGTAACAATGGCGCCGCCGGAGAGAAGGAGCGTAAACTCCTCCTCCCTTCTGCTGCGTCCTTCCCGCGCTGAATTAATGGCGCCAAATTTAAAGTTAACAGTAATGGAGACCGCCGCGAGCACTGGACGCTGCGGCTGTCTCCGTCTCCGTCGCGGCTGACGCGCTCACTACAGCCGGCCCCCTTGTTAATGGCGCTCAGCGCCGCTTACCCGTAGGCAGCTCCTGGAGTGCGGGGGATAAGCCTTGGACCCGTCCTGCTAAGCTGCGTGCAGCCGCTACGGATCCCCAGAGCGGTGGCTCTGGTGGCATGGGTACCGGAGGAAACACTGCGTGCAGTGTCGACCGGACCCCTCCAGGTCCCACGTAGCAGGCAGATGCCTGTCCTCAATAAAAATTAAAAGTTTCAAATAAAAATTATAAGAAAAAAATGGAGTCCCCTAAGGGGACTCACACGCAGTGACCGACTCCATCGGGCACTTTTACTAAGACTGGGGCTTGGTGGGGGTGGAGGGGGGAGGAGCCAGCCACTTCAAAAGCGTCTTAAAGTGCCGACTCCACAGCGCCAACTCTATCCCATACGTCATGACTCTGCAGTGTCCCCTGCTGGCCGAGGGAGAAATATGGGTGAGTGTTGTGTACTGGGAGAGCAGATGTGTGTGTAATGTAATAGGGTTGGGGGGGGGGGGGGTGTTGTTTGGTGCTGTGTATACTAGGTGTAATATGCAGGGGCTGTGTATAATGTTGTTTGGTGCTATGTATACTATGTGTAATTTTGGGGCTGTGTATAATGTTGTTTGGTGCTATGTATACTATGTGTAATTTTGGGGCTGTGTATAATGTAGTATTGTGCTGTGTATACTAGCTGTAATATGCAGGGGCTGTGCATTATGTAGTATTGTGCTGTGTATACTAGGTGTAATATGCAGGGGCTGTGTATAATGTAGTATTGTGCTGTGTATACTAGGTGTAATATGCAGGGGCAGTGTATAATGTAGTATTGTGCTGTGTATACTAGGTGTAATATGCAGGGGCTGTGTATAATGTTGTTTGGTGCTATGTATACTATGTGTAATTTTGGGGCTGTGTATAATGTAGTATTGTGCTGTGTATACTAGCTGTAATATGCAGGGGCTGTGTATAATGTTGTTTGGTGCTATGTATATTAGGTGTAACGGCAACAAAAAAATACACTCCTATTTATTCAATGTTTCGGGGATGTGCTCCCCTTCATAATACCCCATTCACACCAGAAATGCAGGGACAAACCCGGGAATTCAGTTCACGGGACAAGCAGGGACATTCCCGGGTTTGGACCCATTCACACCAGAAATGTCCCTGCATTTTCTGGTGTGAGAAGGGGGCGGGAAGGAGGCCGGCAGGAGGTGGGGAGGAGGCGGGCAGTCGGTGGGATGGCGGCGGAGGTGGGGAGAATACTCACCCCGGTTGCTGGTCCTCCGTGCAGGCCAGGGATCCACACAGGCGGCGGCGCAAATGACGGGACAGGCTGCGGATGAAGATGACGCAGCTCTCCGGCGTCCTCACTGCCACCGGAGAGCTGCGTCGTCATCATCATCCACCGGCTGTCCCGTCATTTGCGCCCGCCGCCTGCATTAATTCCCGTCGGACAGGACACGGAGGACATGGCGACCCGGGTAAGTATACCCTGTACCTTTCACACCAGCCAGGTCCCCGGGTTGAACCCGGGAACAACCCTGGTACCTAGCTGGGTTAAAATTTGCCTGGGATTTTGTCCCTGGAACCTTTCTCACCAGCGCTAGTACCGGGTTGTTCCCGGACTCAACCTGGGAATTTAGGCTGGTGTGAATGGGGTATTAGGGGACATACAAACACAGAATCCCACACCAATGCATATAGATTTGTTTTTGCATTAGACAAAGACAGATAGATTTTACCTGCCATTGCAGGATGCACACCTGAGTGGCAATAAAAAGGTGGCCCCTTGGGCCGAGCTTGATACTCCTGCAAATGTGCGCAGCATTCATCTAACACCTGCAATCTCCCTGAAACTGATTTTCAAAAGTAGACTCTCGTTCCCTATTGTTGCCAGCTAACTTGAGGGGATGCTTTCCTCGCCTGTGGTCAGGGTGAGCGTCTGCTAAGAGGTGGATTAGGAGAGTTAGAAGACCAATAGCTGCCAGTGGGAGTATTTGCTATTCTCATGGAAGAGGCTCGGCGGTGTGCTCTGGACGGACAGGGACTTTCCAGAAGAAAAGCCATAAAAGTGCCAGTTTTAGCAAAGGGGAGTCCTTGTGATTTCGGAGTAGTTTCCATGATCACATTAAGCAAGTGACATCATTATCTCAGCACCTTGGGTGTAAGTAACTGGGATAACATGTGTGCATTGCAGAACTCATTCGATGCAGTGACCTCAAACTACACAGCTAATGACATGCAGTTATTTCCACTTGCTTTAGTTAATATGGATGTTGTGCAGTTTTCTTGCACCAGTTCGCTCCTTCTTTGCAGCTTTGCTAAACATACCGTAAAAAGACTGGGGGTATATGTGTGGCACTGTGGGGGCATATCTGGCATTGGGGGCATACTTCGCACTGTGGGGGCATATGTGTGGCACTGTGGGGGCATATCTGGCATTGGGGGCATACTTTGCACTGTGGGGGCATATGTGTGGCATTGTGGGGGCATATCTGGCACTGGGGGCATAACTAGCACTGTGGGGGCATATGTGTGGCACTGTGGGGGCATATGTGTGGCACTGTGGGGCATATGTGTGGCACTGGGGGCATACCTAGCACTGTGGGGGCATATCTGGCACTGGGTGCATAAAGTTTTGTCATGTAGCCACTCCCCCTTGTGTCATATGACCACGCCCATTTTTTGACGCGCGCCTTCGGTGCGCAGCACAGTACCGCTAAGTCATTTTTTCTACTTGCACCACTGGTATGCATACAATTAGTGTGCATACGGACTGCAATGTAGCAATGAAATATGAGTGTAAGTGGAGTGGGGACACAGTGCCTGACGAGCATGGTGTGTTGTGGTAAGCATCGGGCGAGCAGGGCACAGTAAGTGTACACATAAACACCATCATCTTTCTCCCTCACAGGAAATCGTCAGCTGGTATAACGCCATCCGAGCGGCCCAGTTTTACTACATGAAAGCTGCCTATCTAACAGCAAGTGACAGAGAGGTAAACGGATGAACGAAAGATGGGGAACTGTGTGGAAGTATGAAATATACTGAATATCTATTTTATCCGCTGTGTTTTAAAATGAAATTGTTCCCATGGTTTTCCAGCTTCTTAATAAACTTGCCATCTTTGGACCGTGGGTTTTAGTTTTTATTATGTAAATACTTTTTGGTAAAAGGTATGGAATTTACCATTTTATAAATAGCTTTAGAATTTTGGCACAATTGTGGCAAACATGTATTTTTTATGCATGACCAGGGCTGCCATCAGAGGGGACTGTGGGGACCCGAGTCCCGGGCCTGAGCAGACAAGGGGACCCATGGTCAGTGATGTGCATTGTCAGCGGGCAGCATGGGAAACAGCCAGTCCGACTCCCAGGACACACATGCAGACAGAACAGCTCAGCAGGTTACGCTCACTTTGCCGTCTCATAACAGAGCTTCTGTGATTTGTGTTCCGCTGCGGAACGCAATCCGGAAGCTGTCAGCTGCTCAGCGCTGAAGCAGCAGTGTGGCAGCAAATCAAATTAGCTTTGCTGCGGGATGGCAATGTGTGTAAAACCTGCCGAGCTGTCCCGTCTGCATGGGCGTCCTGGGAGTCAGGCTGGCTGTTTGCAGACTGTGCTGTGGTTGGGGTACGCATTGATACACTTTATTATGACATGATTATGCACTATTTCATACCGCCCCATTGTATCTCCTCCCACCTGTGCCTCCCACCAGTCACCTATGCTTCCTTGGAGAGGGGGGCACTGCCAATTTTGTCAGTCTCGGGCCCCACGGTTTCTGATGGCAGCCCTGTGTATGACCTTTATACTGAGACAATAGAAATATGTGAGTCTGCCCTTTGCAGAATAGCAGATTCACCATCAGTATTATGAGCTGGGCAATGTATACTTTGCTTTACAGCTAATGGAGTTATACATTGTATGTCTTTGTAATTGCCACAAGCTGCTGATCTCACTTAATAAATATATTTTCGTTTTGATCCATTTCTAGATTGTATCTCATTTGCCTAGGAACTTCCTAAAGGAAGGATTTATGGAAAAGTCCGGACCAAAGGTAGATTAAAAAGAAAAACTCGCAGGAAAATTGTCCATATGCAACTACATGCATATACTCAGTCCAAGATGTGCTGGCACGGCCTCCAAGCGTTACTGTCTACAGGTGGTTCCCATCACAGTGGTGTGCCGGCACTGGGCCGTTACAGACACTGGCAGCAGGTCACAGCTATTAACTAATAACTGCTTGAAAAGTTAAATTAACCTTTAAGAGATAACCAAAAATTAAGTAGTTATATATAAAAGCTACGAATACCATTAACAGTTATAGGAACTTATTATGGCACTGATTTAAAGGGCCCAAGAGGTCAACATACCTTAGTTAGATTAAAGTCCTAAGTATGACGAGCAAAGCAAGGCATGTGTGGGGACATGGTACACTTATACTGTTTCTATGTCGACCTTTGTTGACATAGGCAACAAAAAATGTAAAAAACTCAAAGGTAAGGCTGCTGTAGGGGATTAGTTGGGGTAAGGCTGCAGGAAGGGAAAGTTAGGAGAGAGGCCAGGGTAAGAGTGCAGGAGGGGAAAGGTTAGGGTAAGGCTGTAGGAGGGTAGCAGTTTATATGTCTCTGGCTGTAGCCCACTCCCTGCTCCTACCCTGCACTGTATAAACTTCATTACTTGTGTAATTTCACTGACCTGTGTGAGCCATATGCAGGGGAAGTGATGGGGGAAGGAGCTCCTGGCTGTAGCTGGTGGTAGCTGCACACAGTGTGACTGCTGGAAGCTGCATTGGGTGCTGTGTGCTGACTGGGGGTCCCATTTCCTGCTGCTGCTGCTGAATATATCAGAGGAGCAAGTTCTGGGCTCTCCTCCAATCAGAGCTCAGCAAATGCTCCTCTGACCCCACTGCAGTGCCTCCTGGGATTTTTTACTGCAGCTTACTGTATGCTGCCCCGGCCACCCCGGGGTCCAGGAGGCTGCAGCAAAGGTAACCACCGGTACAAGACGGGTCCCTCCTGCTCCTCTTCTCTCAGAGGGAAGCAGAGGCCGCTGAGTACAGTGGAGCCGGAGACAATGGAGATGCGCCCCCTCCGGCCCACCCGCCCCTCCATCCGACCAACCTCCCACCCATCCTGTACACAGTAGCCAATAGCCGGCTCTGTGTACAGCCTAGTGAGGCGGGGATTTGTTTGTCTCTGGCATGCTGCGGCCAACTCGCCTCCCGTGCTCAGCCGGCGCTTGGGCAGGCAGGCGGCACTGCAGCAGCATGTCATGTCAGTCATGTCATGTCAGTCACAGTCAGCTGCCTTACACAAGCTACGCCACTGCCTGGGACACAGTTGTGTTGGGACACCTCCTGCTGCATTATGATATTAGTGCTATCGCTACTGATTCTATGCAAACAGCAGCGACTTCTACATCAGTCACATCTAAATCAGTCCCCTTGGTTGAAGTTTTAAAGCCAATATAGTTAATATGCTTTCAGTTACATTATTAGCGTGTCAGCATGCCGTGTTCCACAGTGTCCCCATTCTTATAGTCAAAATCGCATACCAAACCAAAATTATTTATACCTATTATTTCTGTTTCATAGCCAACTGATGCTCTCAAAAAGAGATGGTTCACTCTTGATCACCGGAGACTAATGTACTTCAAAGACCCCTTGGTGAGTCCGCCATTGACTTATATTTATCTCACAGTAAATGCAGCAATGAATAGCTATAATATTATTACAGAAGATAACCAGAAAAAAATAATACATTACCAAGGCCTGTTTGTTCATTAGGTTTTTTTTATTTCAGCTTACAAATGTGTCCACATTCACCCATCCTCAAATGACGCCAAATAACCCCGTTTAGCTTACCAGGGACTGTATGATTTAGCTGCACCAAAACTTAGATGGACAAAACCATGTGCACTGCAGGGGGGCAGATGTAACTTGTGCAGAGAGAATTAGATATTTGCAGACAACACAAAATTGAGTAAAGAAACACACTACAAAGTGACTTAAATAAACTGGAAAGGTGGAAAATGCCGTTTAACGTTGAAAAATGTAAAGTAATTCATTATGGGAACAAAAATGAACAAGCTACTTATAGGCTAAATGGAGTTATTATAGGAATTTCGGTACTTGTTTCCTAGCACGGCACCCATATTTTCTACGTACGCTAACGTAGTGAAATCACATCGCATGTGCTTTTTGCATGACATGCGATGCGATTTTCCATATTTTCACATTTATGATATGGCTGGTGCGAATGCGTTCCTAAAACACCCTCACTATCCACGCCACCCCGAAGCATGGCGAGCACAGCGAGCCCCACAAGGGGCGGCGGAACGCGTCCTCCGAACCTTTTCATACCCCCACTATCCACATCGGCGTGGAGTTGATTTTATAAAGTGTGGCGAACGCAGCAAGCCACCGAGCCTGGAGCGCAGCGAGCCCCGCATGGGGACGCGCATTTCTTTACATGTATTGCGCGTCCCCTTGCCGGCCTCGCTGCGCGTGCCACGCTTTGGGCTCGGTGGCTCGCTGCGCTCGCCACACTATATGAAATCGACTCCATGCCGACGTGGATAGTGGGGGTATGAAAAGGTCGGAGGACGCGTTCCGCCGTCACTCGCCGTCACTCGCCACGCTTCGGGGTGGCGTGGATACTGGGGGTGATGCATTGGCATAGTAAGCACCCATCACATCACATGGCATGGGTGCTTATACAATGAAATATCGCATTGCATTTGGTGCCATGCGATCCTATGCGATATTTCATTGTATAAGCACTCCTGTGCCTTAATATGGACATCGCAATGCAATGCGATTTTCCTACGCAGAATAGCCCACTAAGCTATTTGCTTAGTGGGCGCCGTGCTAGGAAACAAGTACCGGAAATTCTGCTATAGATAAGGACTTGGGGGTCATCCTAGATGAAAAATTGGGTAATAGTGCACACTGCTCAAGTGCAGCAGCAAAGCAAACCGGACATTAGCATGCATAAAAGGGGATATGGATTCAAGGGATGCCAGTGTGATAGTGCCTCTTTACAAGGCATTGGTGAGACCACACTTGGAATATTGTGTTCAGTTCTGGGCACCGCACCTTAGTTATAAAGCACATAAATGAATTGGAACAGGTACAGAGAAGGTCTTGAATCACTAGAATACAAAGATAGGTTAACCAGGCTGAATATGTTTCCACTGGAGAAACGGAGGTTGAGAGGTGATATGATTAGTATGTTCAAATACAGGATTGGGAATAATATGGAACTGGGAGATGATTTGTTCACTAACAAGTCTATACTTAGGACACACAATCATGTACTGAGGCTCGAGGAAAATAAATTCTGTACTGAATTAAGAAGAGGATTCTTCACTATTAGAGCAGTAAAATTCTGGAACTCATTGCCGGCGGGGGTGATTACAGCAACTACTGTTAATGAATTTAAATCAAAACTGGATACATTTTTGGCCATTAAGGGAATCCTATAGATATGTCTTACTCAAGTCAGTAGATACAAGTTAGATAGGTTGAACTCGATGGACGAACACATTTTTTCAGCCTTAATTACTATGTTACTATGTATGTATATTGTTGTTATTCGCTGCCTTATAAATATAAGGAGAATACTCCTTCCTGCAATAATTCAAATGATATTAGTTGAAGGGAGCAATATATAAACAGCCAATCAGAAGCGACTAGATAGTGCCGCCTGTGTCATCATGGGCTCAACCTCTGACCAAGGATGTCTATTACCCATGATATAATACACAATAATTAAAAATGATTAAACAAATGCTCAAGCATAGGATGTGTTAAAATCTCACATACGTCTAATAAACCGTTAATGCCTGTGTCTATCTATGACACCACAAATACAAACAAACATTTGCTTTCTATTAGTGTCTATTTTTGCTTGCATGGAAAATATGCAAAAGGTAAAAAGTGTGGGTGACATGCCAGAATATGTATGTATAGCATCATAAGCATCATATAAATTTGTCTCCGACTGCAAATGAAGCCCAAAATGTCTTATTTGGTTCTATGTTTAAATTCTTTCAATTCAAGCACTGAAAATAGGGGAAATTGGATGATATAAAGTATAGAAAAGTAAGAATGAGTATAAGAAATAGATAGAGAGAAGTTACTGTAAGGTGGAGTGGAAATTGTTGAGTTATGGAAAAATATAAGAATAAAAATTGATATATTTAAAAATAAAATAAAAAAAATAAAAACCTCAAGAAATGAAATGAAATGCATGACACCAGTGCAGTGTTAAATCCCTTTTTGCCTGAAATGTCTTATGTCTGATAGCTGTTTATCTATCATGTATAACCACTGTGGGGATGCAGGACATGAAATAACAACATGTACCTCTTTATCTCAGGATGCTTTTGCAAAAGGCGAGGTGTTTTTGGGGAGCAGTGAGAACGGGTACCAGGTAAAGGCAGAAACTGTGCCAAGCAGCTTATGGCACTACGGTATATCTTTTAGTACCCCTGAGCGTACGTATATATTTACATGTGAGACTGAGACTGAACGGGAAAGCTGGCTCAAAGTTTTCAAGAAGGTCATCAGCCTGCCCATGACTATGCGAGAATCCACAGGTAAAGCTTCCTACTTCTCCCCTCCATCTTTCCTCTTTTCTTTGAAAATGTGGTAACTAGAATCTAAAAATAATCCTATAGCTTTAGGAAGTCAGTAGCTATGCTGTGTTAATGAAAATGAAGATAGATTGTCCCAGTAGAAGAAGATAGGATGCATTTTCCAAGCAGTTAAATAAAGTGAGGTAACTGAGGGTGAAAGAATGGATTGTACAATTTAAGGGGGAGAGAGTGGAGGTAGGAGCAGGGCTCAGTCTGCTGCTGAGTTCTTAAACAAACGCCAGTGCGAGGAAACATTCAGTAGGAGAGCCCAGCGAGTCCATCCTGTTACAGTGAGGGGAACTGTAATAAAGGCATATGAGTTATGAAACAAAATGACAGCAGGTGAATGAAGGCAGTCAGTGTGCCAGTGACTTTAACAGGGTTGCATCTTGGTAAGTAAAATGAGAAGAACAACCCAGCAGGTTATTTACTTGTAACCCCAACTTCTTGATAGTACAAGCAATACTGTATATATTGTATTACATTACTGTGTTTTCAGATCTTGTACCCACTTGTTGTCTCATGATATAATCCATTTATGTATTGAAAGATTAACTGTTATACTGTATTTACGCTTCTGTGCTTTCAGCATTACTTTATTTTTTCTTTTGCTGCATTGTTCGTACAATAACAACCGCTTCTGTTTAGTATTTTGTCTTATGTTACTACTATTTATTTATTACCAGTTATTTGTATAGTTATATAGCGCACACATGTTAAGTCCATTACAACGTCCGTGCTGGCCCAACTTCTAATGCTGAACGATTGTGTATCCTAGCCACAGAGTCTTTTTAGAGATAGAAAATATATGGGGAAATAGAATTAAGTGAAAAATTTATGTAATAGAAAAAACTTTATTGCATTGACAAAATGTGATAAAAATAAGTTATTTGAATAGTATTGGAAAAAATGGTGTCTTAACATATGCTAAATAGCTTTATATACTTCTACAAATGCGACCTATGCTTTTTGTAACATATAGCGTAAGATGCCTGTCACACTTCCTGTACTGGGCACGTCTCCTCAGTATAGCTACTTTTCCCTCCATTTTAAATATCACCTACTAGGTATTAGGATTAAGGATTTTCTTTTTTAATTAGTCCCAGATAAAGCATAATGCTGCATGGTGAGGGTCACTCATGTCAGACCTGTCTTTTGCCTTATTACACTAGAGTACAGCATGTGCTTTTTCCTTGATTTTTCTACTTTTTACGTCATTGTGCAATTTTTTTGCGTAACTTTAGCATCTTAGATTGCTAATAGTATACTCGTATTTAGGATTCTCATTTTGGTGCAGCAAAGTCCATGGCACGCTAAATGGGATTAATTGTTGTGATTTGGAAATAGGCATATGTGGACACATCTCTACCTGATCTGCTGGGTAAATGCAATATAAATATAATTTGTGTTAGCTATTGGTGATATAACATATTTATAGTGAGATTTAATTAGTCGCAAAGTTCTGTCAGAGATATGCATGTTCATATAAACAGCAGCCTCCAGGAAGTGCAAGGGGGATCGCTAAACACACATATATATATATATATATATATACATATATATATATATACATACACATGTTATCATGTACTGTATGTAATATATGTCCAGACTCAATCCCCCAAGGAACACTCCCCCAGCTGTGACCCTGTCCCGTTCTCGGTCAGCTCGACCGAGAATTTGCAGGCGGGGTTCAATGTCCCGCCTGCAGCGGGGCGAGAAGGGGGCGTGGCCACGAGCTGCGGCCGGAAGAGGTGAGATGCAGCTGAAAGCTCGTCACTTGCCGCCCGTTCTTGGTAGAACGAGCCCGACAGCTTGTGAAGTCGGACTCGTTCTGCCGAGCTCCGATGTTCAATGCTGTCGAGGAAGACAGCATTGAATAGGGACCGACGGCCATCTCCCCGTTGGGAGATGCTCGCCGGTGATTGAATACCCCTCTAAATGTAATTTTTCAGTATGACAGCAATTGGGTAGCAAATCAGTTATGGACAGCTATTGGGTGGCAAATCAGCACATGGACGATGCAATAAGTGCTTATACATTTATTATTTTTGCATGCAGGGTTAATACTGGCTGCTTTTGCATATAGCTCACAAACAATGGACAGATTTAGACAGTTTTTACACTGCAAATTAGATTAAAGGTAAAATATGGTTTTGACAAGGTGCAAAGTTACTAATTTTTGTGATTTGATCCCAAATGAGAATCAGCCCCATTTACAATGTATTAATTAGGTCTTGATAAACTCTTAAGGTGCGTACACACGGGGGGGAGATATATTGCTCAGCCATATATTGCTAGCAATATATTACTGAGCAATATATTGCTCAGTGTCTCCTTTTCATCACAGACCAGAGTTGGTCACTGATGAAAGGTAACCTCTGCCGGAGGAGCCGCAGAGGTAATTAGCTGGTCGCAGGAGCAAGCTCCTGCGACCAGCGATTACAATGGGGCAAAAAACGGGAGCGCGCACCCGGCGATTTTACGCCGGGGCACACTTCCATCACTGGCAATATGGTCGCCTGCGACCATATTCCCAGCTATTATAGCCCCTATCGCCCCCGTGTGTACACAGCATTAGGGACTAGATTAACCAAAAGTGTTATTCTAAATTGACCTAATGGAATAGCAACGTCCCTTGCATGTAACATATTGTTACTAATTGTCAATTTCTTTCCTTCTAGTTGAAGCTCAATTTAAACAACGCTCCTAACACATTCCCTTTGCTGACATTACCAGGAGGTACCTACCCTTTAAATTTCTCAGTGACAACAACAGA
This sequence comes from Crinia signifera, assembly GCF_055691185.1. Classification (NCBI taxonomy): domain Eukaryota; kingdom Metazoa; phylum Chordata; class Amphibia; order Anura; family Myobatrachidae; genus Crinia; species Crinia signifera. The sequence continues at coordinate 58,739,044 of NC_139224.1, forward strand.
CGTTGAACTACAGTATTGGACGTTTCTCTATCCTACTATTTCAATGTGTGATATACTCATGTGTGGCAGTTTATGATGCCATTGTCTTGACTGGCAATGCATTTCTCAATTCTGTACCAAACAGAGGACTTTGGTCTACAAAACTGCTTTGACAAATTGTAAAATGGAGTATTTAGAGTAAACAATGGTTTGTTAGTTTTTTTTTTTTGCAAATTACATTTTTTTATTATCCTTAATATCTCTGTTCAGGTGGGACATACTATACATACAGTTAAAGTGAGGGACAGCACAGAAAAACAAGGGGTAACTATATAATGGTCAATGCTGTCTCTGTGCACAACTCATGGGGTTCATGCCCAACGTTCCTAAGAAATAAACTTGGAATTAAAAACTAGAGACCAAGAAGACTATTGTGGTGGCAAGGACAACTCCAAGGACTCTGGTACTGTAAAGACTTTTGTATTTTTTTGTTGCTTTTTTTTTGCATTATTTATCATCAATGAAATCGTCACTGTACATGAAATATTATTGACGTGTATCCCACACGACGAATGACTGATACACCTGAGATGTTTTTTAACCTTTTTAAATAAAACGAGAAGATCCAGTGAGAGGAGCTGAGAACTATTTTTCACATTGCAGTGGTCTTACATGTCATGATTCAAAACCATTGTTTGTTGACAGGTAGAGATCACATCAAAGCAATCATGGATGGGTATGACATGACCAACATGTCTATGGAGTCCATTGAAGAAGGTTCCATTGAAGAAGAGGTTTTAGTAACATCGACCTTAAGTGCAGTGCTTTCCGTCATGTTTCTCCTGGGGGTATCTGGAAACATCTATGTCTTGGTGATAACTGTGTTGTCAGACAGACCAGTTGGTTCCATGTTTGTCCATGTGATGAACCTTGCTTTGGCAGATCTTCTGTACCTCTCAACCATTCCCTTTGTAGTGAGTACATACTTGGCCCGGGACTGGTACTTTGGAGACGTAGGCTGCAGAATTCTCTTGAGCATGGACTTGTTCACCATGCATGCCAGCATCTACACGCTAACTGCAATGAGCTTGGAGAGATACAAAGTAATTGTAAGACCATTAAAGTCCCGCGTTTCCCACTGCCATCGAAAGTTAACCAGTCTGACGATCTGGCTCACATCATTTCTCCTCGCCTTACCCATGATGTGCATGATACGGTTACAGGATAGCCAGTATGGATCTGGCAAGAAAATATGTTTTCCCACTTGGACACCAGAGTCTTTTAGGCAGTACTTGACTGTCCTCTTCTGCACCAGTGTTCTGGCACCTGGATTGATCCTGTTATATCTCTATAGCTGTCTTGCTAGAGCATACTGGATGTCTGGTCAAGAGGTTCGACGATCAAGCCGGAAGCTAAATCAGTGTGTTGGGTTGCGTATATTCACAATCATTGTTGTATATTGGGCTTGTTTTGTACCTTTCTGGGCATGGCAGCTAGCTAAATCTTATCAACATGAACTTTTTGGGATGGCTCCATCTGCCCAGATTTATCTGAACTATGGGGTAACCTGCTTAACCTATGCTAACAGCTGTGTGAATCCACTCCTGTACACATTGCTGACTAGTAACTATCGGGAATATTTAGCTAGACAGATGCGTGAGTTCAGGTTGGAAGTGCAGAAAGTGGTGCATGATGAGACCCCGGGAAAGTAATCTGTATTGTAGAAATATATGAATTAGAAGCACAGGGACATTACATGCAATAAATTGCATTTGATTTATTGTATATATAATGACTCCTGGGGAGCTATCGGGGAAGTTCAAAGGAAGTTTGATGCGATACATCGTGGCTGCTAACAAGCACCCTCGATGTGCCACTGATGGCTGCACATATGATTTATCTTAAGTACAGCACGTCTGAACTCCAACTCTGACCCAACCGCAGCATGATTTTACCCCATTTTTTGGCCCGATCCATCGGAATCACTTGAAATAGGACCAAATCGCAGTGTATGGGGGCCTTTACAGTACAGTACAGTACTTCTAGGCTGGCCTGGTAAGTAAAGCTTAAGGGGTGTACACACGGTGAGATTTTGGCACGAAATTCTTGACTAGATAGTCAAAATCTCCTAGAAGGTTACCAAAATCTCCCTATTTTTCTCCTGCTTTATCAAAATTGTCTAGCAATTTTGCTAAGATTGCCTAGCATAGATTGACTGTGCAGGCAAGGCAGTTTTGACTAGATCATAGACTATCATTACCCCCCCCCCCCCCCCCCCGACGGACCAAATATTTGTTTTTAAGCATTACTTCTGCGAGCCATTGCGATCTCAGCTGCTCGGCCATGACTGCCGTAGCTGCTTCTGCAGTCAGCGCTTCCGTGTCAGGTGGTTTCCTACCGTCTGACCGAGGAGCGCTGACAACAGTTCAGGAAGTGACCAGACAGCACTGGCTGTAGTGAGGGATGGACAGCGGCGTCGCTAGGGGGGTGAGGGGGGGGGGGGGTACGTCTACACCAGCACGTGCCCGCTGACATTAAGCTGCAGCACTACTACTACTAACATGTCTGTCGTCCCCCCCCCCCCCCGCAGTGATCGGCTCTCACATACACCTCGCTGCCCCCCCCACCACCACCACTGCAGAAGTGTATGAATCTGAAAGCAGGGGAGACATCAAGCCTGTTGAGATTCTTGAGCTGGCGCCAGGGCTGGCTTAATCATGCCCCGCCACACACCACCAGGGAAAGGCATGACTGCAGTCACCCCAGAACCCATATCTCAGCAGCTGCATCTGGAGCTGAGGGCCAGTCAAGGGCAGCTGAATGTGCATGCAGATCTGACCTGAGCCAGACAAGCCACCCCTAGGTCAGTGCCCCCTTTTACAGCCCAATAGGCCCCAGCTGTCCCAAAGTCTCTCAACCTCCTACCTTGACCCTCTGCCCCCCCACCTAACCCCCAGCCAGCACCAGTTCAGTCCTCACTGCCCATCACAGTCACACTGGGGCCAATAAAGGTCTAGTTATGCCCCTGCCTCTCACCCTGCATTCTCTCCAACCCTGAGTCCCCCCTCTCACCCTGAGTCCCCCCTCTCACCATGAGTCCCCCCTCTCACCCTGCGTCTCCCCTCTCACCCTGCATCCTATCCCATTCTGCATCCCCCTCTCACCTTACCTCCTCTTCCACTTTTTGTCCCCCCTCTCCATGCATCTCCCCTCTCACCCTGCATCCTTTTCAAGCCTGGATGTACCAAGCACGACACACTTTGCCACCCATCCCACCGATACTAATTGCATATGTACTAACATATGTTATTAGTAATGCAAACTAACCATTAGTGTCGCCATTCCCTTGCCTGTATCTATTAAGTCGTGGAGGGCACCCAGGACGCTGTACGAGCAGGAGCGAATGCTGAACATTCTCACTATGGCCCTTATTCTGATCGGTGCGGTAATATCCACGTGCGTTCGTGCCGCCGATGTTTTGTGTCTGCGCATGTGCAGAGGCGTCTCTGCGCATGTGTGAGCGGGCGTACGGCCAAATCCCGCATAAAATGTGAACACTCCGAACAGGGGGTGGAGAGGGGCGTGAAGGGCTATTTGGGCTCATTACCATATGCATACGCTCCGCGTTTCATGGGTGTTCCCATGCAAACGCTGGGCGTACGTATGGTAATGCGGCCGTGACGCACGTGTAGGGGGCTGACATATGACATCGCCGGATGTCAGCTGCCCGCCCAGATCCCTGCTTTTGCACGGAAAAATGTCCGTGAGGTTGCGGGAGCTGGTGGACCACTCGGTCCTGCATTCGATGGTCTGCGACCATCGAATGATGGGGGAGGTTCCCTGAGATGGAGGAGGCGTATTCCATGAAAAATACACGTGCGGCCCGTTCGGCCAGCTTCTTACCGCGTACGGACGGAGTTGGCGATCCGTATGGAAGGCGGGGTTTCGCACGCACGGTCCTGGCCGCATAATCGGATCCGGCCGCACCGATCAGAATAAGGGCCTATATATTTTACACACACATATACATACAGACCCCCCCCCCCCATAAAATTCCTGTATTTGCCCCTGATAGTAAAGCTAGAATACAGTAGTATACAGTAGGGAAATGGGCAACTCCACCTGTATTAATATGTCTACAGTAACAGTTTGTGATGGAGAAGACACGATTTGGAAGGTATTTCACAAATATTTCCAAAATACTTGTAAGTAAAAGGGCAGCTTGTTTCTGTCCAGCACGGACCAAGTCTGGGAATCAGTATTTCACAGCTGGGTGTAATCTGCAAGATGTGTGTCAGGGGAGTGTTCATGTGAATATATCATTAACTCTTTATTCTGCAGCTCACAGCTGGATGCAACAAAGTCACCCAACTATAGATAATAAAACACTAATCATTTTTTTTAACTTTTATTTAGGATTATCAATTACTAACCTTCCAAGAGGGATTAAAAAGTGTTATTTACACACAAGCAAAATAATAATAAAAAATGACTAAGGCGAGTATTGGGAAACATTTAGATTTCAGTCATTCTCACAGGAGTGGTCTGTTACATACTAATCCATGGGACTAATTCAGCACGCATCGCAAAGCAATTTTTTCTCTAGTGGAAAAATCCATGCTGCACTGCAGGTGGGTGCAGAGATGGTTAGATTTGGGTGGGGTGTGTTCAAACTGATATCTATATTGAAGTGTGAGAATAAAGCAGCCAGTATTTACCCTGCACAGAAACAAAATAACTCACCCAAATCTAATGCTATGTGCACATTTTATATTTGCCCTACCTGCAGTGAAACATGGTATTGTCCTGGAGAGGGAACCGCTCACACTTAATTTAAGAAGGAATTTGCCTTTGCAAGTGAACCAGAATAAGGGCCTATATGTAGTGATAGTGGGCAATTTTAAGGCGCAACAGCAATAATTACAGTAGGCATGTATAACATATAGCAGTGATGGAGAACCCTGGCACTCCAGCTGTTGTTGAACTATAAATCCCAGCATGCTCTGCACCAGTTTTGCTTTTTGGTAATACAAAAACTGCTGCAGGGCATGCTGGGATGTGTAGTTCAAAAACAGCTGAAGTGCCAAGTTCCCCATTACTGCCATATAGAATTTTTTTAGCTTTACACATTTAGTATGGACAATCCCTCACAGCTGCCATCTTTTTCCCTACTGGAGCATTATGGGGATGTTCATACCCCTGGGGGCCATAAAAGACTACCTTGCAATTTTTATTGTATTTAGGTCTAGGGCCAATGTGTAATGATGTGATATAATTTGTATTAGGTTGTATGTTTTTAAGGGTTTGAATAAGAGGATGACAAAAGTAGTCAAATATTTTACGCAATTATACTAAAATGTATAGTAAAATCTGCCAACTGTATAATAGTTGGCAGATTTTACTTTTAGGCAGATGCAAAATAAATAAAGGAATATTAAAATGTCTTGTACACACTGGAGTTTTTTTTACATGCATTTCTAATGATAATAATACACATGTAGGACATAGTTCAGATTTGTACGCAATCCTGACGAATTATGCACGGATGAAATGTTTAGGGGCCTGCGCAGTAAGTGGTCATCACTGACATAAAGAATGCCACCTGAAAAAGGCCTTGGCACAAGGGCGTAACTACCATAGAAAGGGCAAAGGGTGCAGCTATATGCAGTTATATTTGTTATATACATTTATCTGAATATATAGTTACCGCCCCTGCCTTGGCACATCTGCGTTTTGATAAACGCACCCACAAAACACAATGTTCCACCCCTAAACGCCAAGTAATTAGCAAATTGGTGGCGTGCGTGTGCAAAAAGAATTCTGGACAAACGCAGTCTTTTGATCGGCAACCTCTCGTAGCAATAAAACACTAAAATATTATAAGATTTCAATATATTTGCTCCATTTTTTTTAAAGATATTTTATTTGTTTTCAGATAGAAATGCAATCATTACAAAAATAGCATATTACATCAGAAAAACAATTATAGTATTGGAAATTGTAAAAAATTCCACTTACCGGTATTTAGAACATAGAATTATACAATAAATAATTGATAATATGTAAGGAGCATTAGCGCCCTAAAGCTGGTCATACATCAGAAAGATCAATCTTAAGATCGATTGCGCTCATGATTGTGTGCAATTTCCCTTGAAATCCCCGGCAGTCCTTGGTGGTTTTTGGACACAAAATCTACTCACAATCCATCATACAATCAGTCATACAATCCATCTGCTGCATGATTGTGTATACAAGATGTGCACACAATCTGCATACAATCCATCTTACAATCAATTGAGATTGTATGATTGGGTACAATATCTTTCTGATGTATGGCCACCTTTAGCTAAATCAAGCTTAAATCAAGGGGGGGGGGGGGGGGACAGACGATAGGAACACACAAAGGGGGAGGAAACAATGGATAAGGATAGCAGAACTAGTACAAAATTGTATCAGAGATCTGTGGTTATCAAGATCAAAATCAATAAAACCTTACGACATGTCTACTCAGAACATTATTATTTATAAGCCAGTAGCAATCTGTTGAAGAAGTTGTAGGTTGTATTCTCAAACAGCTTAATTATATGATTTTGAGTGTGTTCATCTAGTGTGTTAATAAAAAATTCCCATTTTTTGTAAAACTTTTCAACTCCAGTCTCAACATCAGGAATAGTAGACCATCTGTCACAGTATAGAACTTATTAATTAATTATTAATTCTTGTTTTACCTCTGCAAGGGAGGGAATGGATCGACGAGTCCAGTGTATTAAAATGGCTTTTTCTGCAATGGTGACAATCACACTTGAATCACTGTACCCTAGAGAATCAGCACCTTTGTTTATGGCATCCCTAGGATAAAAGCTGTTTTTATTCACAAATTTGGGAAAAATATTAAATGAAGTAAATTTTGCCTACCTGTCATTATTTAGTTCTGTTGTGGTTGATAGTTGTGCATCTTTTTGTCCACATGTTTTATCATTGGCAGCCACTAGCGCTAGTTTTGCCAATAGTTTTAACCATAAATAATTAGATTTGGAACTTGACCACCAACCTACTGCAAGACGACACCCCTGCAGGAGTCAGGTGGCACTCAAGGGAACCACTGTTGGGAATCAGTGCACTAGCTGAAGTAGCCAGCGTTGCCTGGGTTTAAATATTCAGGTTATTAAGTTACCAACAATATTTTAAAAAAGAAAGAGAGCGCAAAACCGAAATCTGAATATTTGTTATAGGTTTATTAACCAGTAAAATACAATAAAAATATGCATTTGTAAATATATACAATAAAATACATTATTTATTTTATTTAACAGAGTCACACTCTTAAATAGATGGGCACCAGTGTGTAATAAATGTATTTTATTGTATATATTTACAAATGCATATTTGAATTGTTTTTTACTGGTTAATAAACCTATAACAAATATTCAGATTTTGGTTTTGCACTCTCTGTCCTTTTAAAACTATTTCTGCAAGTAATCTATTCCAATTACTTCTGGGAGCTGCACTACCAAATCTTCGGTGTGATCATCATAATTCATTTATTTGGTGTTATTGTTTTAATTTTGGTACTAATTGACATATCGGAACTGCGACTGATTTTTTGGTATTATAAGTTATCAACAAGTTAGATGTAACTGTCAACATTTTATAAGTAATTAGCAGCTCTTCCAACACACCCATGAGGTGGCTGCACTGTGTCGTTTTTTTTAATGGGGTTTCGCCAGTAGCCCTAATCCCCAGGTGCTGTATGTGATGATCTCAGGTGTTGAATCTCTGTTCCAGGATAATGTGGTGCAGCAGAGGGTGTGTAAGGGGCAGGGGCTTCAATGCTCATCTCTCAGGTGTGGAATGTCTGAGAGATGAGTTACCAACAATATTTTTAAAAAGAAAGAGAGCGCAAAACCGAAATCTGAATATTTGTTATAGGTTTATTAACCAGTAAAATACAATAAAAATATGCATTTGTAAATATATACAATAAAATACATTATTTATTTTATTTAACAGAGTCACACTCTTAAATAGATGGGCACCAGTGTGTAATAAATGTATTTTATTGTATATATTTACAAATGCATATTTGAATTGTTTTTTACTGGTTAATAAACCTATAACAAATATTCAGATTTTGGTTTTGCACTCTCTGTCCTTTTAAAACTATTTCTGCAAGTAATCTATTCCAATTACTTCTGGGAGCTGCACTACCAAATCTTCGGTGTGATCATCATAATTCATTTATTTGGTGTTATTGTTTTAATTTTGGTACTAATTGACATATCGGAACTGCGACTGATTTTTTGGTATTATAAGTTATCAACAAGTTAGATGTAACTGTCAACATTTTATAAGTAATTAGCAGCTCTTCCAACACACCCATGAGGTGGCTGCACTGTGTCGTTTTTTTTAATGGGGTTTCGCCAGTAGCCCTAATCCCCAGGTGCTGTATGTGATGATCTCAGGTGTTGAATCTCTGTTCCAGGATAATGTGGTGCAGCAGAGGGTGTGTAAGGGGCAGGGGCTTCAATGCTCATCTCTCAGGTGTGGAATGTCTGCACCTAGATGAGCTCAGCCTTGCGACTTCAATGCTCATCTCTCAGGTGTGGAATGTCTGCACCTAGATGAGCTCAGCCTTGCGACTTCAATGCTCATCTCTCAGGTGTGGAATGTCTGCACCTAGATGAGCTCAGCCTTGCGACTTCAATGCTCATCTCTGAGGTGTTCAGCCTATCCCACGGACAAATCTGATCTAGTATAGGAGCTGGGAATATGTCATTCCCCAGGAGCCCCATTGATTAATGTCTGTCTCAGCCTGTGGGCCTGCTTCACCCTCTGTAGTGAGGAAATAAGTGCTGCTGCGTCTTCTGAATATATTGCGCACTGACCCTCTAATGCTGCTGACGAAGCCTCGCCAGCCTGAGCGTGGGGTCTTTTCTTTTAGAAGGTCATTTAAACTTTCCTTCACTTGATGGAGTTCTCTAAGTTCAGCTTCTTTCTTTTTTATTTCCTCCTCCACTTCTGTTTTGAGCTGTAATGCGTCCATCATGTCGTCATTTGGAGTCTCTTGTATGTTTTCCTCCAGCTGTCCGCTCCTTTCTCTGTCACTCCTATCATCGCCAGTCACGTCCGTGCTGACAGTATGAGGCAGTAGACTTTCTGTGAGCGTCCACATGGCACTATAGTTATGTGCCTCTTCTATCCAGCCTAAATAACGATCATAGCTCCATGCTTTTGGAGCACCAACCATCTCAATCTCTGTAGAGCCATCCCTGATAGTCACCATCAGTTGGTCCTCTTGTAGATCTCCTGGGTGAATTATTTCACCATCATCACATACTCGCTTTGAAACTGAATACACCAAGTCGATCTTTTGGTCATCCAAACATAAGGTACTGTATACCGCTACGTTGCAGGGTATTTCCGCCATGGTTTGAGAAGATATTAAGACAAAATCTGTCAGAGCTGCTTCTATGTCCCGTGACTCTGCAACAATAATGCTCTCTGTGCAGTGTGCTGCTTTTTTTTTACCCTCCAAGCTCCATCGTGACATCACTAGCTATTGTGACATCACAAGCTATTGTGAGATCACTCTACCAGTGCCTTGCTGACAGTTTGTCCCTCTTTATATAGTTAATGAAGTTTACGTTGTTTTACACTAAAACTTATAGAATAAAGGTTTCATTTGATTTATATTTGATCTTTTCATATCTTGTTATTTGGATCTCCATTACTGCAACAGTATATCTCATAATTTTATCCTTATGAATAAAAAGAAACATTTTTCAATAAAATAATAAAACTAATGTCATATAGAAAATAAGATTTTGGAGGAGTGGATGTAGGAAAGGTGTTATTATGTATGTAGTAGTCAGGGGTGCCAACAGGCGCTCCTGACTACTACATGTTTTTTTTTTCTGCATCTATCCATTTTAATATTCGATGGCCAGGTGCAGGGGCTACCTGGGGTGGGGCCTGTGCGGCATGACCCAGGAAACTTGTCTATTGCCCCAAGGGGCTGGGAGGGCTACCCAACCTTCGGGAGCCTCCCGGTTGTTCCTGGAGTGTATGCAAGAATGGCTAATGGAGGGAGATGCATTCGGTGCAGAGGCAGCAGGTGGGTCATGAGCTTACAGGGGAAGGTGATCGAGGAGCAGTGGCTGCTGCTGTCCCTAATTTGGAGTACCGACCACACATTGCATGGGGGAGCCAGTTAGCATATGTACATGTAATGTTGTATGTTTTATATATATATGTGCTGACAACCATACCCAGTGATCCGCAGCACCGTGTTTTTCAGGGTATCCGGTCAGTGGATAGACAATGTCTAGGTCAACGGTCACTAGGTTGACCACTAATGGTTCGACAGTGACCAGATGGACACCTTGGACAGTGACTAGTGACTTATGGTCGACATGAGGTTTTCATGATTTTTTTCAGAAAAAAGGTGGATTTTCATACTTTACTATCCAAGTGAGCATAAAGTGGGAATATAATAGTATGGCGAGCAAAGCGGTACATATATGGTCTCCATGTCGATGTATGATTACATAGACACCAAAAAAATCATGTAACCCTCATACAGTACCAGCCTTTTAACTATTGACCTTGCCTATGTCGACCATAAGCTTGTGTCGACCTAGTGACTGCCAACCTAGACATTGTCTATCATCTATACCGTAACCGTGGTCTCACTGACCTGCTGTAGCACGGAACACAGCGCTCAGCTTGTCTATCTTTTATAAACCCACCCCCAGATTCCAGGGAAAGTAGCCTACCGGAATCTGGGGGTGGGCTTATAGAAGACAGGCAAGCTGAGCGCGGTGTCCTATACTGCGGCAAGGTCAGCGAAGCAGAGCGGTGCTGCTGTTCATTGGGTATGACAGCTAGCACATATATTAAACTAGCTCAATGGTTGCCAAACTTACTTGAATCACTGTACCCTAGGGAATCAGCACTTTTGTTTATGGCATCCCTAGGATAATAGCTGTTTTTATTGACAAATTTGGAAAAAATATTAAATGAAGTAAATTTTGCCTACCTGTCATTATTTAGTTCTGTTGTGGTTGATAGTTGTGCATCTTTTTGTCCACATGTTTTATCATTGGCAGCCACTAGTGCTGGTTTTGGCAATAGTTTTAACCATGAATAATAAGATTTGGAACTTGACCACCAACCTACTGCAAGACGACACCCCTGCAGGAGTCAGGTGGCACCCAAGGGAACCACTGTTGGGAATCACTGCACTAGCTGAAGTAGCCAGCGTTGCCTGGGTTTAAATATTCAGGTTATTAAGTTACCAACAATATTTTTAAAAAGAAAGAGAGCGCAAAACCGAAATCTGAATATTTGTTATAGGTTTATTAACCAGTAAAAAACAATAAAAATATGCATTTGTAAATATATACAATAAAATACATTATTTATTTTATTTAACAGAGTCACACTCTTAAATAGATGGGCACCAGTGTGTAATAAATGTATTTTATTGTATATATTTACAAATGCATATTCGATTTTTTTTTACTGGTTAATAAACCTATAACAAATATTCAGATTTTGTTTTTGCACTCTCTGTCCTTTTAAAACTATTTCTGCAAGTAATCTATTCCAATTACTTCTGGGAGCTGCACTACCAAATCTTCGGTGTGATCATCATAATTCATTTATTTGGTGTTATTGTTTTAATTTTGGTACTAATTGACATATCGGAACTGCGACTGATTTTTTGGTATTATAAGTTATCAACAAGTTAGATGTAACTGTCAACATTTTATAAGTAATTAGCAGCTCTTCCAACACACCCATGAGGTGGCTGCACTGTGTCGTTTTTTTTAATGGGGTTTCGCCAGTAGCCCTAATCCCCAGGTGCTGTATGTGATGATCTCAGGTGTTGAATCTCTGTTCCAGGATAATGTGGTGCAGCAGAGGGTGTGTAAGGGGCAGGGGCTTCAATGCTCATCTCTCAGGTGTGGAATGTCTGAGAGATGAGTTACCAACAATATTTTTAAAAAGAAAGAGAGCGCAAAACCGAAATCTGAATATTTGTTATAGGTTTATTAACCAGTAAAATACAATAAAAATATGCATTTGTAAATATATACAATAAAATACATTATTTATTTTATTTAACAGAGTCACACTCTTAAATAGATGGGCACCAGTGTGTAATAAATGTATTTTATTGTATATATTTACAAATGCATATTTGAATTGTTTTTTACTGGTTAATAAACCTATAACAAATATTCAGATTTTGGTTTTGCACTCTCTGTCCTTTTAAAACTATTTCTGCAAGTAATCTATTCCAATTACTTCTGGGAGCTGCACTACCAAATCTTCGGTGTGATCATCATAATTCATTTATTTGGTGTTATTGTTTTAATTTTGGTACTAATTGACATATCGGAACTGCGACTGATTTTTTGGTATTATAAGTTATCAACAAGTTAGATGTAACTGTCAACATTTTATAAGTAATTAGCAGCTCTTCCAACACACCCATGAGGTGGCTGCACTGTGTCGTTTTTTTTAATGGGGTTTCGCCAGTAGCCCTAATCCCCAGGTGCTGTATGTGATGATCTCAGGTGTTGAATCTCTGTTCCAGGATAATGTGGTGCAGCAGAGGGTGTGTAAGGGGCAGGGGCTTCAATGCTCATCTCTCAGGTGTGGAATGTCTGAGAGATGAGTTACCAACAATATTTTTAAAAAGAAAGAGAGCGCAAAACCGAAATCTGAATATTTGTTATAGGTTTATTAACCAGTAAAATACAATAAAAATATGCATTTGTAAATATATACAATAAAATACATTATTTATTTTATTTAACAGAGTCACACTCTTAAATAGATGGGCACCAGTGTGTAATAAATGTATTTTATTGTATATATTTACAAATGCATATTTGAATTGTTTTTTACTGGTTAATAAACCTATAACAAATATTCAGATTTTGGTTTTGCACTCTCTGTCCTTTTAAAACTATTTCTGCAAGTAATCTATTCCAATTACTTCTGGGAGCTGCACTACCAAATCTTCGGTGTGATCATCATAATTCATTTATTTGGTGTTATTGTTTTAATTTTGGTACTAATTGACATATCGGAACTGCGACTGATTTTTTGGTATTATAAGTTATCAACAAGTTAGATGTAACTGTCAACATTTTATAAGTAATTAGCAGCTCTTCCAACACACCCATGAGGTGGCTGCACTGTGTCGTTTTTTTTAATGGGGTTTCGCCAGTAGCCCTAATCCCCAGGTGCTGTATGTGATGATCTCAGGTGTTGAATCTCTGTTCCAGGATAATGTGGTGCAGCAGAGGGTGTGTAAGGGGCAGGGGCTTCAATGCTCATCTCTCAGGTGTGGAATGTCTGCACCTAGATGAGCTCAGCCTTGCGACTTCAATGCTCATCTCTCAGGTGTGGAATGTCTGCACCTAGATGAGCTCAGCCTTGCGACTTCAATGCTCATCTCTCAGGTGTGGAATGTCTGCACCTAGATGAGCTCAGCCTTGCGACTTCAATGCTCATCTCTGAGGTGTTCAGCCTATCCCACGGACAAATCTGATCTAGTATAGGAGCTGGGAATATGTCATTCCCCAGGAGCCCCATTGATTAATGTCTGTCTCAGCCTGTGGGCCTGCTTCACCCTCTGTAGTGAGGAAATAAGTGCTGCTGCGTCTTCTGAATATATTGCGCACTGACCCTCTAATGCTGCTGACGAAGCCTCGCCAGCCTGAGCGTGGGGTCTTTTCTTTTAGAATGTCATTTAAACTTTCCTTCACTTGATGGAGTTCTCTAAGTTCAGCTTCTTTCTTTTTTATTTCCTCCTCCACTTCTGTTTTGAGCTGTAATGCGTCCATCATGTCGTCATTTGGAGTCTCTTGTATGTTTTCCTCCAGCTGTCCGCTCCTTTCTCTGTCACTCCTATCATCGCCAGTCACGTCCGTGCTGACAGTATGAGGCAGTAGACTTTCTGTGAGCGTCCACATGGCACTATAGTTATGTGCCTCTTCTATCCAGCCTAAATAACGATCATAGCTCCATGCTTTTGGAGCACCAACCATCTCAATCTCTGTAGAGCCATCCCTGATAGTCACCATCAGTTGGTCCTCTTGTAGATCTCCTGGGTGAATTATTTCACCATCATCACATACTCGCTTTGAAACTGAATACACCAAGTCGATCTTTTGGTCATCCAAACATAAGGTACTGTATACCGCTACGTTGCAGGGTATTTCCGCCATGGTTTGAGAAGATATTAAGACAAAATCTGTCAGAGCTGCTTCTATGTCCCGTGACTCTGCAACAATAATGCTCTCTGTGCAGTGTGCTGCTTTTTTTTTACCCTCCAAGCTCCATCGTGACATCACTAGCTATTGTGACATCACAAGCTATTGTGAGATCACTCTACCAGTGCCTTGCTGACAGTTTGTCCCTCTTTATATAGTTAATGAAGTTTACGTTGTTTTACACTAAAACTTATAGAATAAAGGTTTCATTTGATTTATATTTGATCTTTTCATATCTTGTTATTTGGATCTCCATTACTGCAACAGTATATCTCATAATTTTATCCTTATGAATAAAAAGAAACATTTTTCAATAAAATAATAAAACTAATGTCATATAGAAAATAAGATTTTGGAGGAGTGGATGTAGGAAAGGTGTTATTATGTATGTAGTAGTCAGGGGTGCCAACAGGCGCTCCTGACTACTACATGTTTTTTTTTTCTGCATCTATCCATTTTAATATTCGATGGCCAGGTGCAGGGGCTACCTGGGGTGGGGCCTGTGCGGCATGACCCAGGAAACTTGTCTATTGCCCCAAGGGGCTGGGAGGGCTACCCAACCTTCGGGAGCCTCCCGGTTGTTCCTGGAGTGTATGCAAGAATGGCTAATGGAGGGAGATGCATTCGGTGCAGAGGCAGCAGGTGGGTCATGAGCTTACAGGGGAAGGTGATCGAGGAGCAGTGGCTGCTGCTGTCCCTAATTTGGAGTACCGACCACACATTGCATGGGGGAGCCAGTTAGCATATGTACATGTAATGTTGTATGTTTTATATATATATGTGCTGACAACCATACCCAGTGATCCGCAGCACCGTGTTTTTCAGGGTATCCGGTCAGTGGATAGACAATGTCTAGGTCAACGGTCACTAGCTTGACCACTAATGGTTCGACAGTGACTAGATGGACACCTTGGACAGTGACTAGTGACTTATGGTCGACATGAGGTTTTCATGATTTTTTTCAGAAAAAAGGTGGATTTTCATACTTTACTATCCAAGTGAGCATAAAGTGGGAATATAATAGTATGGCGAGCAAAGCGGTACATATATGGTCTCCATGTCGATGTATGATTACATAGACACCAAAAAAATCATGTAACCCTCATACAGTACCAGCCTTTTAACTATTGACCTTGCCTATGTCGACCATAAGCTTGTGTCGACCTAGTGACTGCCAACCTAGACATTGTCTATCATCTATACCGTAACCGTTGTCTCACTGACCTGCTGTAGCACGGAACACAGCGCTCAGCTTGTCTATCTTTTATAAACCCACCCCCAGATTCCAGGGAAAGTAGCCTACCGGAATCTGGGGGTGGGCTTATAGAAGACAGGCAAGCTGAGCGCGGTGTCCTATACTGCGGCAAGGTCAGCGAAGCAGAGCGGTGCTGCTGTTCATTGGGTATGACAGCTAGCACATATATTAAACTAGCTCAATGGTTGCCAAACTTACTTGAATCACTGTACCCTAGGGAATCAGCACTTTTGTTTATGGCATCCCTAGGATAATAGCTGTTTTTATTGACAAATTTGGAAAAAATATTAAATGAAGTAAATTTTGCCTACCTGTCATTATTTAGTTCTGTTGTGGTTGATAGTTGTGCATCTTTTTGTCCACATGTTTTATCATTGGCAGCCACTAGTGCTGGTTTTGGCAATAGTTTTAACCATGAATAATAAGATTTGGAACTTGACCACCAACCTACTGCAAGACGACACCCCTGCAGGAGTCAGGTGGCACCCAAGGGAACCACTGTTGGGAATCACTGCACTAGCTGAAGTAGCCAGCGTTGCCTGGGTTTAAATATTCAGGTTATTAAGTTACCAACAATATTTTTAAAAAGAAAGAGAGCGCAAAACCGAAATCTGAATATTTGTTATAGGTTTATTAACCAGTAAAAAACAATAAAAATATGCATTTGTAAATATATACAATAAAATACATTATTTATTTTATTTAACAGAGTCACACTCTTAAATAGATGGGCACCAGTGTGTAATAAATGTATTTTATTGTATATATTTACAAATGCATATTCGATTTTTTTTTACTGGTTAATAAACCTATAACAAATATTCAGATTTTGTTTTTGCACTCTCTGTCCTTTTAAAACTATTTCTGCAAGTAATCTATTCCAATTACTTCTGGGAGCTGCACTACCAAATCTTCGGTGTGATCATCATAATTCATTTATTTGGTGTTATTGTTTTAATTTTGGTACTAATTGACATATCGGAACTGCGACTGATTTTTTGGTATTATAAGTTATCAACAAGTTAGATGTAACTGTCAACATTTTATAAATAATTAGCAGCTCTTCCAACACACCCATGAGGTGGCTGCACTGTGTCGTTTTTTTTAATGGGGTTTCGCCAGTAGCCCTAATCCCCAGGTGCTGTATGTGATGATCTCAGGTGTTGAATCTCTGTTCCAGGATAATGTGATGCAGCAGAGGGTGTGTAAGGGGCAGGGGCTTCAATGCTCATCTCTCAGGTGTGGAATGTCTGCACCTAGATGAGCTCAGCCTTGCGACTTCAATGCTCATCTCTCAGGTGTGGAATGTCTGCACCTAGATGAGCTCAGCCTTGCGACTTCAATGCTCATCTCTCAGGTGTGGAATGTCTGCACCTAGATGAGCTCAGCCTTGCGACTTCAATGCTCATCTCTGAGGTGTTCAGCCTATCCCACGGACAAATCTGATCTAGTATAGGAGCTGGGAATATGTCATTCCCCAGGAGCCCCATTGATTAATGTCTGTCTCAGCCTGTGGGCCTGCTTCACCCTCTGTAGTGAGGAAATAAGTGCTGCTGCGTCTTCTGAATATATTGCGCACTGACCCTCTAATGCTGCTGACGAAGCCTCGCCAGCCTGAGCGTGGGGTCTTTTCTTTTAGAATGTCATTTAAACTTTCCTTCACTTGATGGAGTTCTCTAAGTTCAGCTTCTTTCTTTTTTATTTCCTCCTCCACTTCTGTTTTGAGCTGTAATGCGTCCATCATGTCGTCATTTGGAGTCTCTTGTATGTTTTCCTCCAGCTGTCCGCTCCTTTCTCTGTCACTCCTATCATCGCCAGTCACGTCCGTGCTGACAGTATGAGGCAGTAGACTTTCTGTGAGCGTCCACATGGCACTATAGTTATGTGCCTCTTCTATCCAGCCTAAATAACGATCATAGCTCCATGCTTTTGGAGCACCAACCATCTCAATCTCTGTAGAGCCATCCCTGATAGTCACCATCAGTTGGTCCTCTTGTAGATCTCCTGGGTGAATTATTTCACCATCATCACATACTCGCTTTGAAACTGAATACACCAAGTCGATCTTTTGGTCATCCAAACATAAGGTACTGTATACCGCTACGTTGCAGGGTATTTCCGCCATGGTTTGAGAAGATATTAAGACAAAATCTGTCAGAGCTGCTTCTATGTCCCGTGACTCTGCAACAATAATGCTCTCTGTGCAGTGTGCTGCTTTTTTTTTTCCCTCCAAGCTCCATCGTGACATCACTAGCTATTGTGAGATCACTCTACCAGTGCCTTGCTGACAGTTTGTCCCTCTTTATATAGTTAATGAAGTTTACGTTGTTTTACACTAAAACTTATAGAATAAAGGTTTCATTTGATTTATATTTGATCTTTTCATATCTTGTTATTTGGATCTCCATTACTGCAACAGTATATCTCATAATTTTATCCTTATGAATAAAAAGAAACATTTTTCAATAAAATAATAAAACTAATGTCATATAGAAAATAAGATTTTGGAGGAGTGGATGTAGGAAAGGTGTTATTATGTATGTAGTAGTCAGGGGTGCCAACAGGCGCTCCTGACTACTACATGTTTTTTTTTTTCTGCATCTATCCATTTTAATATTCGATGGCCAGGTGCAGGGGCTACCTGGGGTGGGGCCTGTGCGGCATGACCCAGGAAACTTGTCTATTGCCCCAAGGGGCTGGGAGGGCTACCCAACCTTCGGGAGCCTCCCGGTTGTTCCTGGAGTGTATGCAAGAATGGCTAATGGAGGGAGATGCATTCGGTGCAGAGGCAGCAGGTGGGTCATGAGCTTACAGGGGAAGGTGATCGAGGAGCAGTGGCTGCTGCTGTCCCTAATTTGGAGTACCGACCACACATTGCATGGGGGAGCCAGTTAGCATATGTACATGTAATGTTGTATGTTTTATATATATATGTGCTGACAACCATACCCAGTGATCCGCAGCACCGTGTTTTTCAGGGTATCCGGTCAGTGGATAGACAATGTCTAGGTCAACGGTCACTAGGTTGACCACTAATGGTTCGACAGTGACTAGATGGACACCTTGGACAGTGACTAGTGACTTATGGTCGACATGAGGTTTTCATGATTTTTTTCAGAAAAAAGGTGGATTTTCATACTTTACTATCCAAGTGGGCATAAAGTGGGAATATAATAGTATGGCGAGCAAAGCGGTACATATATGGTCTCCATGTCGATGTATGATTACATAGACACCAAAAAAATCATGTAACCCTCATACAGTACCAGCCTTTTAACTATTGACCTTGCCTATGTCGACCATAAGCTTGTGTCGACCTAGTGACTGCCAACCTAGACATTGTCTATCATCTATACCGTAACCGTGGTTTCACTGACCTGCTGTAGCACGGAACACAGCGATCAGCTTGTCTATCTTTTATAAACCCACCCCCAGATTCCAGGGAAAGTAGCCTACCGGAATCTGGGGGTGGGCTTATAGAAGACAGGCAAGCTGAGCGCGGTGTCCTATACTGCGGCAAGGTCAGCGAAGCAGAGCGGTGCTGCTGTTCATTGGGTATGACAGCTAGCACATATATTAAACTAGCTCAATGGTTGCCAAACTTACTTGAATCACTGTACCCTAGGGAATCAGAACTTTTGTTTATGGCATCCCTAGGATAAAAGCTGTTTTTATTGACAAATTTGGGAAAAATATTAAATGAAGTAAATTTTGCCTACCTGTCATTATTTAGTTCTGTTGTGGTTGATAGTTGTGCATCTTTTTGTCCACATGTTTTATCATTGGCAGCCACTAGTGCTGGTTTTGGCAATAGTTTTAACCATGAATAATAAGATTTGGAACTTGACCACCAACCTACTGCAAGACGACACCCCTGCAGGAGTCAGGTGGCACCCAAGGGAACCACTGTTGGGAATCACTGCACTAGCTGAAGTAGCCAGCGTTGCCTGGGTTTAAATATTCAGGTTATTAAGTTACCAACAATATTTTTAAAAAGAAAGAGAGCGCAAAACCGAAATCTGAATATTTGTTATAGGTTTATTAACCAGTAAAAAACAATAAAAATATGCATTTGTAAATATATACAATAAAATACATTATTTATTTTATTTAACAGAGTCACACTCTTAAATAGATGGGCACCAGTGTGTAATAAATGTATTTTATTGTATATATTTACAAATGCATATTTGATTTTTTTTTTACTGGTTAATAAACCTATAACAAATATTCAGATTTTGGTTTTGCACTCTCTGTCCTTTTAAAACTATTTCTGCAAGTAATCTAATCAAATTACTTCTGGGAGCTGCACTACCAAATCTTCGGTGTGATCATCATAATTCATTTATTTGGTGTTATTGTTTTAATTTTGGTACTAATTGACATATCGGAACTGCGACTGATTTTTTGGTATTATAAGTTATCAACAAGTTAGATGTAACTGTCAACATTTTATAAATAATTAGCAGCTCTTCCAACACACCCATGAGGTGGCTGCACTGTGTCGTTTTTTTAATGGGGTTTCGCCAGTAGCCCTAATCCCCAGGTGCTGTATGTGATGATCTCAGGTGTTGAATCTCTGTTCCAGGATAATGTGGTGCAGCAGAGGGTGTGTAAGGGGCAGGGGCTTCAATGCTCATCTCTCAGGTGTGGAATATCTGCACCTAGATGAGCTCAGCCTTGCGACTTCAATGCTCATCTCTCAGGTGTGGAATGTCTGCACCTAGATGAGCTCAGCCTTGCGACTTCAATGCTCATCTCTCAGGTGTGGAATGTCTGCACCTAGATGAGCTCAGCCTTGCGACTTCAATGCTCATCTCTGAGGTGTTCAGCCTATCCCACGGACAAATCTGATCTAGTATAGGAGCTGGGAATATGTCATTCCCCAGGAGCCCCATTGATTAATGTCTGTCTCAGCCTGTGGGCCTGCTTCACCCTCTGTAGTGAGGAAATAAGTGCTGCTGCGTCTTCTGAATATATTGCGCACTGACCCTCTAATGCTGCTGACGAAGCCTCGCCAGCCTGAGCGTGGGGTCTTTTCTTTTAGAATGTCATTTAAAATTTCCTTCACTTGATGGAGTTCTCTAAGTTCAGCTTCTTTCTTTTTTATTTCCTCCTCCACTTCTGTTTTGAGCTGTAATGCGTCCATCATGTCGTCATTTGGAGTCTCTTGTATGTTTTCCTCCAGCTGTCCGCTCCTTTCTCTGTCACTCCTATCATCGCCAGTCACGTCCGTGCTGACAGTATGAGGCAGTAGACTTTCTGTGAGCGTCCACATGGCACTATAGTTATGTGCCTCTTCTATCCAGCCTAAATAACGATCATAGCTCCATGCTTTTGGAGCACCAACCATCTCAATCTCTGTAGAGCCATCCCTGATAGTCACCATCAGTTGGTCCTCTTGTAGATCTCCTGGGTGAATTATTTCACCATCATCACATACTCGCTTTGAAACTGAATACACCAAGTCGATCTTTTGGTCATCCAAACATAAGGTACTGTATACCGCTACGTTGCAGGGTATTTCCGCCATGGTTTGAGAAGATAATAAGACAAAATCTGTCAGAGCTGCTTCTATGTCCCGTGACTCTGCAACAATAATGCTCTCTGTGC
Organism: Crinia signifera; assembly: GCF_055691185.1. Taxonomy (NCBI): domain Eukaryota; kingdom Metazoa; phylum Chordata; class Amphibia; order Anura; family Myobatrachidae; genus Crinia; species Crinia signifera. The sequence continues at coordinate 58,760,182 of NC_139224.1, forward strand.
AGTGTGCTGCTTTTTTTTTACCCTCCAAGCTCCATCGTGACATCACTAGCTATTGTGACATCACAAGCTATTGTGAGATCACTCTACCAGTGCCTTGCTGACAGTTTGTCCCTCTTTATATAGTTAATGAAGTTTACGTTGTTTTACACTAAAAGTTATAGAATAAAGGTTTCATTTGATTTATATTTGATCTTTTCATATCTTGTTATTTGGATCTCCATTACTGCAACAGTATATCTCATAATTTTATCCTTATGAATAAAAAGAAACATTTTTCAATAAAATAATAAAACTAATGTCATATAGAAAATAAGATTTTGGAGGAGTGGATGTAGGAAAGGTGTTATTATGTATGTAGCAGTCAGGGGTGCCAACAGGCGCCCCTGACTACTACATGTTTTTTGGTACTTGTTTCCTAGAACGGCCACAACGATTTAGATCGTTGTGGTCGTAAGATAAAAAATCGGATCGATCGCATCGCATGCGATTTGGTCGCATGCGATGCGACCGATCCGATCGACCGATTTTTCACCCGATTTTTTTTTTTTTTTCACTTGATTATTTTCAATTGCCCCCCCAAATGTTACTAAGTGGGCTAGACCCCACGATAGACGTCAACCCGAAGCGTGGCGAGCGCAGCGAGCCCGCGAGGGGCGGCGGTGCGCGTCCTCCGACCTTTTCATTCCCCTACTATCCACTAGGGCGTGGAGTGAGAATAGAATAGTGTGGCGAGCGCAGCGAGCCACCGAGCCCGAAGCGTGGCGAGCGCAGCGAGCCCCGCGAGGAGACGCGTATAACTTCACAGGTATACGCGTCCCCTCGCGGGGCTCGCTGCGCTCGCCACGCTTCGGGCTCGGTGGCTCGCTGCGCTCGCCACACTATTCTATTCTCACTCCAAGCCCTAGTGGATAGTAGGGGAATGAAAAGGTCGGAGGACGCGCACCGCCACCCCTCGCGGGCTCGCTGCGCTCGCCACGCTTCGGGTTGACGTCTATCGTGGGGTCATGGCGGGCACATAAAAAATGTGAAATGGGTCATATTGGCCCATTTCACCTTTTTTATCATTTTTCCCTATGTGAGATGGACTTAATCAAGTCCATCTCATCTTGTGCCATTATAATGGCACAAGACCGACAAGATCCTCCCGATTTCAATGTTAAAAGATTTTTTAACTTTGAAGTCTATGGAAAAATCGGGTCAATCGGTCGGTCGCATCGCGGCCGATTTTAATTGGTCGCGACCGACCGATTGACCCGATTTCTGTCAATCAAAGGGAAAAAATTGTTAAAAATCGGCCACATCGTGAGGATCGTGTCCCTTAATTAAGAGCCACGATCACTCACGATTGTGGCCGTTCTAGGAAACAAGTACCTGTTTTTTTTTTTTTGCATCTATCCATTTTTATATTCGATGGCCAGGTGCAGGGGCTACCTGGGGTGGGGCCTGTGCGGCATGACCCAGGAAACTTGTCTATTGCCCCAAGGGGCTGGGAGGGCTACCCAACCTTCGGGAGCCTCCCGGTTGTTCCTGGAGTGTATGCAAGAATGGCTAATGGAGGGAGATGCATTCGGTGCAGAGGCAGCAGGTGGGTCATGAGCTTACAGGGGAAGGTGATCAAGGAGCAGTGGCTGCTGCTGTCCCTAATTTGGAGTACCGACCACACATTGCATGGGGGAGCCAGTTAGCATATGTACATGTAATGTTGTATGTTTTATATATATATATATATGTGCTGACAACCATACCCAGTGATCCGCAGCACCGTGTTTTTCAGGGTATCCGGTCAGTGGATAGACAATGTCTAGGTCAACGGTCACTAGGTTGACCACTAATGGTTCGACAGTGACTAGATGGACACCTTGGACAGTGATTAGTGACTTATGGTCGACATGAGGTTTTCATGATTTTTTTCAGAAAAAAGGTGGATTTTCATACTTTACTATCCAAGTGGGCATAAAGTGGGAATATAATAGTATGGCGAGCAAAGCGGTACATATATGGTCTCCATGTCGATGTATGATTACATAGACACCAAAAAAATCATGTAACCCTTATACAGTACCAGCCTTTTAACTATTGACCTTGCCTATGTCGACCATAAGCTTGTGTCGACCTAGTGACTGCCAACGTAGACATTGTCTATCATCTATACCGTAACCGTGTTTCACTGACCTGCTGTAGCATGGAACACAGCGCTCAGCTTGTCTATCTTTTATAAACCCACCCCCAGATTCCAGGGAAAGTAGCCTACCGGAATCTGGGGGTGGGCTTATAGAAGACAGGCAAGCTGAGCGCGGTGTCCTATGCTGCGGCAAGGTCAGCGAAGCAGAGCGGTGCTGCTGTTCATTGGGTATGACAGCCAGCACATATATTAAACTAGCTCAATGGTTGCCAAACTTACTTGAATCACTGTACCCTAGAGAATCAGCACTTTTGTTTATGGCATCCCTAGGATAAAAGCTGTTTTTATTGACAAATTTGGGAAAAATATTAAATGAAGTAAATTTTGCCTACCTGTCATTATTTAGTTCTGTTGTGGTTGATAGTTGTGCATCTTTTTGTCCACATGTTTTATCATTGGCAGCCACTAGTGCTGGTTTTGGCAATAGTTTTAACCAAGAATAATTAGATTTGGAACTTGACCACCAACCTACTGCAAGACGACACCCCTGCAGGAGTCAGGTGGCACTCAAGGGAACCACTGTTGGGAATCACTGCACTAGCTGAAGTAGCCAGCGTTGCCTGGGTTTAAATATTCAGGTTATTAAGTTACCAACAATATTTTTAAAAAGAAAGAGAGCGCAAAACCGAAATCTGAATATTTGTTATAGGTTTATTAACCAGTAAAAAACAATAAAAATATGCATTTGTAAATATATACAATAAAATACATTATTTATTTTATTTAACAGAGTCACACTCTTAAATAGATGGGCACCAGTGTGTAATAAATGTATTTTATTGTATATATTTACAAATGCATATTCAAATTGTTTTTTATTGGTTAATAAACCTATAACAAATATTCAGATTTTGTTTTTGCACTCTCTGTCCTTTTAAAACTATTTCTGCAAGTAATCTATTCCAATTACTTCTGGGAGCTGCACTACCAAATCTTCGGTGTGATCATCATAATTCATTTATTTGGTGTTATTGTTTTAATTTTGGTACTAATTGACATATCGGAACTGCGACTGATTTTTTGGTATTATAAGTTATCAACAAGTTAGATGTAACTGTCAACATTTTATAAATAATTAGCAGCTCTTCCAACACACCCATGAGGTGGCTGCACTGTGTCGTTTTTTTTAATGGGGTTTCGCCAGTAGCCCTAATCCCCAGGTGCTGTATGTGATGATCTCAGGTGTTGAATCTCTGTTCCAGGATAATGTGGTGCAGCAGAGGGTGTGTAAGGGGCAGGGGCTTCAATGCTCATCTCTCAGGTGTGGAATGTCTGCACCTAGATGAGCTCAGCCTTGCGACTTCAATGCTCATCTCTCAGGTGTGGAATGTCTGCACCTAGATGAGCTCAGCCTTGCGACTTCAATGCTCATCTCTCAGGTGTGGAATGTCTGCACCTAGATGAGCTCAGCCTTGCGACTTCAATGCTCATCTCTGAGGTGTTCAGCCTATCCCACGGACAAATCTGATCTAGTATAGGAGCTGGGAATATGTCATTCCCCAGGAGCCCCATTGATTAATGTCTGTCTCAGCCTGTGGGCCTGCTTCACCCTCTGTAGTGAGGAAATAAGTGCTGCTGCGTCTTCTGAATATATTGCGCACTGACCCTCTAATGCTGCTGACGAAGCCTCGCCAGCCTGAGCGTGGGGTCTTTTCTTTTAGAATGTCATTTAAACTTTCCTTCACTTGATGGAGTTCTCTAAGTTCAGCTTCTTTCTTTTTTATTTCCTCCTCCACTTCTCTTTTGAGCTGTAATGCGTCCATCATGTCGTCATTTGGAGTCTCTTGTATGTTTTCCTCCAGCTGTCCGCTCCTTTCTCTGTCACTCCTATCATCGCCAGTCACGTCCGTGCTGACAGTATGAGGCAGTAGACTTTCTGTGAGCGTCCACATGGCACTATAGTTATGTGCCTCTTCTATCCAGCCTAAATAACGATCATAGCTCCATGCTTTTGGAGCACCAACCATCTCAATCTCTGTAGAGCCATCCCTGATAGTCACCATCAGTTGGTCCTCTTGTAGATCTCCTGGGTGAATTATTTCACCATCATCACATACTCGCTTTGAAACTGAATACACCAAGTCGATCTTTTGGTCATCCAAACATAAGGTACTGTATACCGCTACGTTGCAGGGTATTTCCGCCATGGTTTGAGAAGATAATAAGACAAAATCTGTCAGAGCTGCTTCTATGTCCCGTGACTCTGCAACAATAATGCTCTCTGTGCAGTGTGCTGCTTTTTTTTTACCCTCCAAGCTCCATCGTGACATCACTAGCTATTGTGACATCACAAGCTATTGTGAGATCACTCTACCAGTGCCTTGCTGACAGTTTGTCCCTCTTTATATAGTTAATGAAGTTTACGTTGTTTTACACTAAAAGTTATAGAATAAAGGTTTCATTTGATTTATATTTGATCTTTTCATATCTTGTTATTTGGATCTCCATTACTGCAACAGTATATCTCATAATTTTATCCTTATGAATAAAAAGAAACATTTTTCAATAAAATAATAAAACTAATGTCATATAGAAAATAAGATTTTGGAGGAGTGGATGTAGGAAAGGTGTTATTATGTATGTAGTAGTCAGGGGCGCCAACAGGCGCCCCTGACTACTACATGTTGGGGTTTTTTTTGCATCTATCCATTTTAATATTCGATGGCCAGGTGCAGGGGCTACCTAGGGGTGGGGCCTGTGCGGCATGACCCAGGAAACTTGTCTATTGCCCCAAGGGGCTGGGAGGGCTACCCAACCTTCGGGAGCCTCCCGGTTGTTCCTGGAGTGTATGCAAGAATGGCTAATGGAGGGAGATGCATACGGTGCAGAGGCAGCAGGTGGGTCATGAGCTTACAGGGGAAGGTGATCGAGGAGCAGTGGCTGCTGCTGTCCCTAATTTGGAGTACCGACCACACATTGCATGGGGGAGCCAGTTAGCATATGTACATGTAATGTTGTATGTTTTATATATATATGTGCTGACAACCATACCCAGTGATCCGCAGCACCGTGTTTTTCAGGGTATCCGGTCAGTGGATAGACAATGTCTAGGTCAACGGTCACTAGGTTGACCACTAATGGTTCGACAGTGACTAGATGGACACCTTGGACAGTGACTAGTGACTTATGGTCGACATGAGGTTTTCATGATTTTTTTCAGAAAAAAGGTGGATTTTCATACTTTACTATCCAAGTGAGCATAAAGTGGGAATATAATAGTATGGCGAGCAAAGCGGTACATATATGGTCTCCATGTCGATGTATGATTAAATAGACACCAAAAAAATCATGTAACCCTCATACAGTACCAGCCTTTTAACTATTGACCTTGCCTATGTCGACCATAAGCTTGTGTCGACCTAGTGACTGCCAACCTAGACATTGTCTATCATCTATACCGTAACCGTGGTTTCACTGACCTGCTGTAGCATGGAACACAGCGATCAGCTTGTCTATCTTTTATAAACCCACCCCCAGATTCCAGGGAAAGTAGCCTACCGGAATCTGGGGGTGGGCTAATAGAAGACAGGCAAGCTGAGCGCGGTGTCCTATACTGCGGCAAGGTCAGCGAAGCAGAGCGGTGCTGCTGTTCATTGGGTATGACAGCTAGCACATATATTAAACTAGCTCAATGGTTGCCAAACTTACTTGAATCACTGTACCCTAGGGAATCAGAACTTTTGTTTATGGCATCCCTAGGATAAAAGCTGTTTTTATTGACAAATTTGGGAAAAATATTAAATGAAGTAAATTTTGCCTACCTGTCATTATTTAGTTCTGTTGTGGTTGATAGTTGTGCATCTTTTTGTCCACATGTTTTATCATTGGCAGCCACTAGTGCTGGTTTTGGCAATAGTTTTAACCATGAATAATAAGATTTGGAACTTGACCACCAACCTACTGCAAGACGACACCCCTGCAGGAGTCAGGTGGCACCCAAGGGAACCACTGTTGGGAATCACTGCACTAGCTGAAGTAGCCAGCGTTGCCTGGGTTTAAATATTCAGGTTATTAAGTTACCAACAATATTTTTAAAAAGAAAGAGAGTGCAAAACCGAAATCTGAATATTTGTTATAGGTTTATTAACCAGTAAAAAACAATAAAAATATGCATTTGTAAATATATACAATAAAATACATTATTTATTTTATTTAACAGAGTCACACTCTTAAATAGATGGGCACCAGTGTGTAATAAATGTATTTTATTGTATATATTTACAAATGCATATTTGATTTGTTTTTTACTGGTTAATAAACCTATAACAAATATTCAGATTTTGGTTTTGCACTCTCTGTCCTTTTAAAACTATTTCTGCAAGTAATCTATTCCAATTACTTCTGGGAGCTGCACTACCAAATCTTCGGTGTGATCATCATAATTCATTTATTTGGTGTTATTGTTTTAATTTTGGTACTAATTGACATATCGGAACTGCGACTGATTTTTTGGTATTATAAGTTAACAACAAGTTAGATGTAACTGTCAACATTTTATAAATAATTAGCAGCTCTTCCAACACACCCATGAGGTGGCTGCACTGTGTCGTTTTTTTTAATGGGGTTTCGCCAGTAGCCCTAATCCCCAGGTGCTGTATGTGATGATCTCAGGTGTTGAATCTCTGTTCCAGGATAATGTGGTGCAGCAGAGGGTGTGTAAGGGGCAGGGGCTTCAATGCTCATCTCTCAGGTGTGGAATGTCTGCACCTAGATGAGCTCAGCCTTGCGACTTCAATGCTCATCTCTCAGGTGTGGAATGTCTGCACCTAGATGAGCTCAGCCTTGCGACTTCAATGCTCATCTCTCAGGTGTGGAATGTCTGCACCTAGATGAGCTCAGCCTTGCGACTTCAATGCTCATCTCTCAGGTGTTCAGCCTATCCCACGGACAAATCTGATCTAGTATAGGAGCTGGGAATATGTCATTCCCCAGGAGCCCCATTGATTAATGTCTGTCTCAGCCTGTGGGCCTGCTTCACCCTCTGTAGTGAGGAAATAAGTGCTGCTGCGTCTTCTGAATATATTGCGCACTGACCCTCTAATGCTGCTGACGAAGCCTCGCCAGCCTGAGCGTGGGGTCTTTTCTTTTAGAATGTCATTTAAACTTTCCTTCACTTGATGGAGTTCTCTAAGTTCAGCTTCTTTCTTTTTTATTTCCTCCTCCACTTCTCTTTTGAGCTGTAATGCGTCCATCATGTCGTCATTTGGAGTCTCTTGTATGTTTTCCTCCAGCTGTCCGCTCCTTTCTCTGTCACTCCTATCATCGCCAGTCACGTCCGTGCTGACAGTATGAGGCAGTAGACTTTCTGTGAGCGTCCACATGGCACTATAGTTATGTGCCTCTTCTATCCAGCCTAAATAACGATCATAGCTCCATGCTTTTGGAGCACCAACCATCTCAATCTCTGTAGAGCCATCCCTGATAGTCACCATCAGTTGGTCCTCTTGTAGATCTCCTGGGTGAATTATTTCACCATCATCACATACTCGCTTTGAAACTGAATACACCAAGTCGATCTTTTGGTCATCCAAACATAAGGTACTGTATACCGCTACGTTGCAGGGTATTTCCGCCATGGTTTGAGAAGATAATAAGACAAAATCTGTCAGAGCTGCTTCTATGTCCCGTGACTCTGCAACAATAATGCTCTCTGTGCAATGTGCTGCTTTTTTTTTACCCTCCAAGCTCCATCGTGACATCACTAGCTATTGTGACATCACAAGCTATTGTGAGATCACTCTACCAGTGCCTTGCTGACAGTTTGTCCCTCTTTATATAGTTAATGAAGTTTACGTTGTTTTACACTAAAAGTTATAGAATAAAGGTTTCATTTGATTTATATTTGATCTTTTCATATCTTGTTATTTGGATCTCCATTACTGCAACAGTATATCTCATAATTTTATCCTTATGAATAAAAAGAAACATTTTTCAATAAAATAATAAAACTAATGTCATATAGAAAATAAGATTTTGGAGGAGTGGATGTAGGAAAGGTGTTATTATGTATGTAGTAGTCAGGGGCGCCAACAGGCGCCCCTGACTACTACATGTTTTTTTTTTTTTTGCATCTATCCATTTTAATATTCGATGGCCAGGTTCAGGGGCTACCTGGGGGTGGGGCCTGTGCGTCATGACCCAGGAAACTTTTCTATTGCCCCAAGGGGCTGGGAGGGCTACCCAACCTTCGGGAGCCTCCCGGTTGTTCCTGGAGTGTATGCAAGAATGGCTAATGGAGGGAGATGCATTCGGTGCAGAGGCAGCAGGTGGGTCATGAGCTTACAGGGGAAGGTGATCGAGGAGCAGTGGCTGCTGCTGTCCCTAATTTGGAGTACCGACCACACATTGCATGGGGGAGCCAGTTAGCATATGTACATGTAATGTTGTATGTTTATATATATATATATATATATATATATATATATATATATATATATATATATATACAAAGCAAGGTCCCAGGAAATCCAAGAACAGACACGGCACTGCAGCTTCTGATGAAAACAATACTTTGTTTATTTGCCTCGACGGGCCGTTTCGGGGCATACACCCCTTTCTCAGGAGAATGCAAATACAAAGAATACAAGCAACATACAGCGTTTAAAAAGGAAGAATTGGCGCCACACTCACCTAATTACCTGCAGAGCTCATCCCACCGCACCGCAGCTGACAGGCGCGCACAGCAGCGACGTATCTGGCTCACACCCATCTACGTCACTGCCATAGCAACGCGTCCCAGCCAACGGTAGTTATGGTGATGAACGCTGCTACTTGACACCGCTATCTGACAGCGCACGGAGTACAAGCCAGGAGGAAGCGCACACGGCGTCTCTCACTCGGTCGTGTACGCCCCCACCCCACAAGTCTCCCTGATCTGTCAACCGGCGCCACTACCCTACCCCCGAGTCTCCCCAACTGAGACCTCTCACGTCTCAGCAGGGACACATCGCAGGCCAGGCGGGACACCGGTTATAGCGGCATTAGTATTGGCAATCAGTGGACCGTTGCACCAACAAACCTACAAATACATTATACAACAAACAATTATGCACCATGTGAATATCATAGAGAAATACACACATTATATCAAAAATACATCAAAAATACATATCCAAAATGACACAACATTTTATGTCTCGAGGGACAAGTACAGTTAGAGAAAATCAGGCATCGATATACATAAGTTGACACCATGTGTCGACCATGATCAAATTACCTCCTAGAATGTACAAAACTGCTCCATACTATTCTTTCATTAAGACCGTTTGGGGAAACAGTTTTTAATCTATAAATCCAGCTAGCTTCTAGTTTTAAAAGTTGTTTAACCCTATCACCACCACGGTTGGATTCTGGTACATGGTCTATTATTTGATATTTCAGAGATGCCAATGAATGCTTCATCTCTCTGAAATGCATAGCTACAGGTTGGTCAGATTCTTTACCTGCTATGGCAGCCTTGATGGTAGACCTATGCATCCCCATTCTTTCTTTAAACTTGCGGGAGGTCATACCTATATAGCACATGTGGCATGGGCAGGTTATCATATAGACAACGAACCTTGTGTCACATGTCACTACATGCTTAATTTTATACATTTTGTCAGAGTGTGGATCTTTAAATTCACTCCCAGCCACAATGTAATGTTGTATGTTTTATATATATATATATATGTGCTGACAACCATACCCAGTGATCCGCAGCACCGTGTTTTTCAGGGTATCCGGTCAGTGGATAGACAATGTCTAGGTCAACGGTCACTAGGTTGACCACTAATGGTTCGACAGTGACTAGATGGACACCTTGGACAGTGACTAGTGACTTATGGTCGACATGAGGTTTTCATGATTTTTTTCAGAAAAAAGGTGGATTTTCATACTTTACTATCCAAGTGGGCATAAAGTGGGAATATAATAGTATGGCGAGCAAAGCGGTACATATATGGTCTCCATGTCGATGTATGATTACATAGACACCAAAAAAATCATGTAACCCTTATACAGTACCAGCCTTTTAACTATTGACCTTGCCTATGTCGACCATAAGCTTGTGTCGACCTAGTGACTGCCAACCTAGACATTGTCTATCATCTATACCGTAACCGTGTTTCACTGACCTGCTGTAGCACGGAACACAGCGCTCAGCTTGTCTATCTTTTATAAACCCACCCCCAGATTCCAGGGAAAGTAGCCTACCGGAATCTGGGGGTGGGCTTATAGAAGACAGGCAAGCTGAGCGCGGTGTCCTATGCTGCGGCAAGGTCAGCGAAGCAGAGCAGTGCTGCTGTTCATTGGGTATGACAGCCAGCACATATATTAAACTAGCTCAATGGTTGCCAAACTTACTTGAATCACTGTACCCTAGAGAATCAGCACTTTTGTTTATGGCATCCCTAGAACAATAAAATAACACGGGTACTGTTCCCCGGGAATCTGACCCGGCAAATGTTCAGGGTCGGACACGGGGCTTATCCGGGGCTCAGGGTAGTGTAAATGGCCATTATCCGGGTTATTTGGTGGGTAGAGGGGCGCGAAGAGCTGATTGGAGCTTCTGCGGCTCTGGCAGATGATGTCATCTGCTGGAGACCCGCACAGGGCGCATGTAGCAGTGCAGCAGCAGCGTTACCGCGCTACCACGCTACAAGCACACTCCACAGCCTCATCTGCTGCAGCACACACTGCCTGTCACGCAGTGTGTTCCACTTTGGCTGACCCCAAACCTGATCTGAACCATCATGTCCAATACATCCAACTGGTCTGACAAGGAGGTACGTGAGCTCCTACAAATCAGGGCAGATGAGGAGATTCGGCGGCAAATGACCGGCACCGTTCGGGATGCAGTGGTGTATCGCAATATTGCCGAATTGCTGGCATCCAGAGGTATTCATCGCACGCAACAGCAGGTTGTAAATAAATTAAAATCTCTGCGGAAGCAGTTCTGCAAAGTGAATGACCAGAAGCGCAAGAAAAGTGGTTCAGCTAGGCCCGATTGGGTGCACTATGACCTGTGCTACAGTGCTTTTGGAAACACGGCACTCTGCAACCCTGTAGCCCTGTCCTCCTCCATAGCACCCCATTGCAGCCAGACGGACAACAGCCAGGACAGCCATGATGTACCGACTACCCAGGCTTCCCAGCTGTCCCTGCCAGTCTCAACGCCTTCTGAAGTCATGCAGATGTCAGCACACATGAGCCCGGCTTCACCGCTACTGTTTGGTGATGATGGTGCAGCAGAGAATATGATGGATGCTTCCATGCATTCTGACAGCGTCCAAGCAGCCACAGATGATGTTGTGGAAGAAAACAGTCAGACGACGCTCCCCAATCGAAGCACTCCATTACGTTCTAATTGTAAGTAGACATTCTATATATTTACACCCATTTCACATAGTAAAAGATGAGGCCCAGTATCTGTTGCAGTATGTTGCTAGCATGCAGGTGGAAGAAGGCCACTAGCACATTTTGGCAAACAATACTGCTGTTTATTATATAACACTTAACATGGAAGTATAATGTTATTGTTTTTTTTAAATTACAGTGTACAGCGTTCCTGCCAAAAAGAAAAAGCTTAATCGGTCTGAACTAGCGGCTAAAGCGATGACATCGGTGATAGTGGACCATCTACGCCAATTGGATACTGATGTCCAAGCAAAGGAGGATGCTCGCATGGACAAATATTTGGAAGCTGAGAGACAGAACCAGCAGGCATTTATGTCTCAATTGCTGGCTATGCAAGATAGGCAAATGTCCTTTTTAGAACGTACATTTGGCGTTTTTTTCACACAACCTGCACCACATCCCCACCACCCACCTAACTACCCACCCAACCCATATGATCATTACAATAGAGGTGTCAGTTTCAATCCTGCCACATCTACTAACACCCAACCAAACCAGCTGACACCAGAATACAGAGGGCCCAATTATAACTTTGGCAATAGTGCTGCTATTAGTGACCCGCCAATCCTAGAGTCCCCAGAATTTTCCGTGTACCGGAATTTGAGCTAAGGTTTCAACTTTTAGTCTTAAAATATTGTTCAAAAATGTTGCACTTTACTTCTTTTTCAAATCTTTCGAAAGGTTGCACTCATGTTTTTATAGTCTTTAGAAAGGTTGCACTTTATTGCTTAATATTTGTGTGATTCTCTATAGGAGCAGTCACCATTTTATACAGTTCTATTTTATAATGTGTCCTATGACGTTAAACTGTATGGGCACAAAGTTTTACAATTGTTCTCTATTCCCAGTTGGACTCTCATATCTTTGTCTTTCATTATGAATAACATCTATAAACAAGATGTGAAATGCATGTACAGTTTGATGCATATTTTCATTATAAAGCAAACAACTGGAAGATTTCTGACTGATTTTTATTTTAAATCATTGAGGGAAGGTTTGCTGCAATGGTGGCCCTGATTCTTTCTGCACTGCCAACATGCTCACCCTCATAATCTGCTGCTTCAGGATTGCCCCCTGTGTCCTGCACATTCCACTCTGGAAGAAAGTGGTCTTTTTGTATTTCACAAATGTTATGTACAATACAGCAGGTTGCAACTACGTGGGGCATCAACTGTAGGTCCACATCGTTCCTCTTCATCAGGCAGCGCCAACGTCCTTTTAACCGGCCAAAGGCATTTTCCACTACCATACGAGCAGAACTTAGGGTGTGGGTTATCTTTTCCATGGACAACTCAACATTTTGTGTGTATCCCTTCATGAGCCAATGTAGTAGAGGGTAAGCAGCATCCCCAATTATGTGGACCGGGATCTCTACTTCATCTATGAAAATAGATTTCTATAAAAAAAAAAAATAGCGATTGTCACTATTTATACAAAGCAGCCTTAAGTGTATAGTTACTATAAAGAAATATTACACGTCTAAACCACAGTAGAATAAAAAACATGGGCCCATCACACCTGATCCTGTCCTTGCAAGATTGCAATCACCTGCGATGAGCTAATTGTAAATGTTTAAAAAAGAAGTGTATTACCACAGGTGATAGCAATCATGCATGGAGAGGAACAGGCAGGCAAGTCTGGTCCATCAGAGAAAAAAAATGTGTACAATATATTTTTACCTGTCTAGGGAAAAGCCATCCCCCACGCTTGTCCTCACCAATCTCATACAGCTGAGAGTTAGCAAACACTCTAGCATCGTGTGCACGCCCAGTCCAGCCAATAAAAACATCTGTAAAACTAAATGGGGAAAAACAATTTTTTTAATCGTAAGAGCTATTAAAATTCATTTACAAAGGTTCCTAATAAGGAAACTGTAAATATGTACATACCGGTATTGGTGGTCCACAACAGCCTGAAGTATAATAGAATGCCACCCCTTCCTGTTATAGTAGTCCGCAGGGTTGTCACGGGGAGCAATGATGGGGATATGGGTCCCATCTATAGCACCTGCACACTGCGGGTAACCACGCCTCTGGAAGCCTTGGATGGTGTCATCAAGGTGCCGTCCTTCCGGCAAACAGATGAACCGCTGGTACAGGGTATCCACAAAGGCCTGTGTCACCTGGTAAATGATCCTGCAGACAGTGCCTATACCGACTCCAAACAAACAGGAGATTGTGCGGTACTCCCCAGGGGTAGCATACCACCAAATGGCAATGGCTAATCTCCGCATTGGGCTGATGGGCCGAGGGTAGTGGGTGATCTGCATAGTCAGGACTGGTCCAAGTAGATCCAAGATATAATAGAAGGTAGCACGTGACATCCTGAAGTGGGCCATCCACTGCTCCTCCTGAAAAGATTCCACGGTCTGCATGAAAGCTTCTCCGTGGCACCGGTCTCTGACCCAGATCCTGCGATCCCGCATGGTCGTCAGCCTCAAAATGGAGGTAAGGCTAGATGATATCAGCGCTCTCCTTCGGCACAAATATTGGTGTCGAGATCTAGACCTCTCAGCCAAGAATTGTGCTCTCCTACTCCAAGTGTGAAGCAAGTAGCACAGGGTGAGAAGCTGCTTCAAACTCTCAATTGCTGAAAAGTACAGCACAAACTGCAACACAGCAAGGAAAGACAGGGCTGATCCGTTTTCAGTGTGAAAGGGCCTTACCCGGGAATAACCCGGATTGAATTGCAGTGTATTACCCCTTTTCCACTAGAAGAAATAACACGGTAATCTCCGTGGGGACGCGCTTCTACCCGGGTTTTTCTGCTAGTGGAAATGCTCCATTTCAAATAACCCGGTTTGGATTCCCCGGCAATCCTACCCAGGTCATGATCAGGGTAGCACCCGGTTAGCACCCGGCTTCAAGGGTAGTGGAAACGCTCCCTAACCGGGTTATTTGACTGAGCATGTAAAAATCTTCACTGATTGGTGCTGCTGGGGCGCTGGTGAGTGATGTCATCACTCAGAGCCCCGCAGACTGCGCACATAGCACGGAGGACAGCGTTGTGTGCACATGTGCTGCATGTCTGTCCTGCTGACTTTCCCCTGCTGTATCAGAGGCTGCTCCAGCAGCCACCTTCCTCTCTGCCGCCAGCACCACAGGCTGCCCCAGCGGACACTGCTAATCATCCTGCAGCACAACTTCATTATGGCTGCCAGCAATTGGTCTGATGCTGAAGTGAAGGAGCTGCTGCTCATTAGGGCAGAGGAGGAAATCAAGCGCCAGGTGACTGGTACCGTAAAAGACGCAATCTTGTACAGAAATATTGCCCAGATGCTGGAGTCTAGGGGGATACACCGCTCTCACCAGCAAGTGCTTAACAAATTGAAAGCACTAAAGAGGCAGTTCACCAAGGTCTCTGACCAGAACAGGAAAAAAAGCGGTGCCGCACGTGTCGAGTGGGTCCATTACGATCTATGCTGCAGGGCATTTGGCAACACAGCTCTGATTAATCCTGTGGCACTGTCATCCTCGTTGGCCAGCCAGATGGAGAGTAGCCAGGAACCACCAATGGAGAGTAGCCAGGAGCCACCTGACACACAGTCCACCATGGCAATGTCACCGTGCTGCCCAACTTCTCCGCTCCTGATTTCGGAAGATGGCGATGAAGAGTGCAGTCTACTTGATAGGTCTGCTTTGTCTGACACCGCACAGTCCATGGTGGAGGAGGCAACGGAGCAAGCGACTGAACATCAAACACCAAAACTGCTTTCAAATAGTAAGTAAAAAAAACATTTATCCCAGTAATCAACGGTATATGTTGCAGAGTGCTGCAAGTGTGCAGGTGGGATAGGGCCGCAAGCACAGGGCTGCAAACACCTCTGCTATTTTATGTTTATAGTGTATTTTTGTTTGTCCCACTTGCAGTTTACAAGGTGCCGCCAAAGAAGAAAAAAGCAAACCGTTCCGATCAAGCAGCGAGAGCTTTCTCTTCAATAGTAATAGATCAACTGCGTGAAATGGACTCCGACATGCAGGCCAATGAGGATGCTCGTATGGAGAAGTTTTTAGAAAATGAAAGACAGATGCAGCACTCTTTCTTGGATCAATTAAAGGACATGCAGGACAGACAATTGTCCTTCTTGGAACGGATACTTAATCATGGGTATATGCCACCTCCTCATTATCCAACGTGTCCGCCACATGCTTCACAGGCCCCAGCATACCCAGTACACCATGAGTATGCATATGGCCAATACAGTAGAGGGCCAACTCCCTCCGCCCCTAGCACTTCGTGTGAGCAACAGCCACACCGAGAGCCTCTACCATATAGAGGCCCTAGTAGCCACGACCCCCAGCACAGCAATTAGCTACCACCCCACCACTGGTGCTAGCCACGCCCCCAACACTTCCATTAGCTATGCCTCCAGCACTGCTACCAGTGCCCCACTAAACCCAGAGTATAGTGAGGCAAACACCACTAGCCGTGACAACACGCTGCTGCCAAACCTAGACTCCCCTGAATTTATGGTATATCGTAATTTGTCATAAGAAATACTTGTTTTTTTTTCTTCTAAGTTCTTTATTGCATTATTGCAATAACAATGTTGAATACATTTATTGCATTCAGTCGCCTTGTGGGCACAGTTTGGTTAAAGCCTACATCTTGCACTTTTAAAAAAATTTATGGGCACTTGTTTTTTAACATGTTTACGTGCACATTTTTCATTGTTATGTATGCCAAAGGCTCAGGTGTACGGCAAACATTTTACCTGACTCTGTGTGTTACCCTTTTTTGGCATGTCTTTGCTTGTGTTGTGTGAAGAAACTTTTAAAAGTTCCAAATATTTAATATTTTACAGTAAAATATTAAAAATGTTATTTTAAAAGAAATGAGTGTGGTAATATTTGCCAGTAAAAAAAAAAGTTATTTTAAAAGAAATGAGTGTGGTCTCTTCTTCTAATATGGTAATATTTGTAATGGTGGCCCTTTTGGTGTAATGGTGGCCCTATTTTGTGACCTCCCATGGTAAAGCCCTTTAAAAAGGCTTTTTCTTATGTTTATCTATAGGGAAAAAAAGGCCTTACCCGGGTTAAGTGTAAAAGGGGATGATCAGGCAATTTACCGGGTAGCACTGTAGTGGAAATGTGTCTCCTACCCATGTCCCACCCGGGTTCGAACCGGGTACAAATTACCGGGTCCGACCCAGGTTGCTAGTGGAAAATTCTGAGGCAGGGCATGCCCTGGCAATTTCCCGTGTTCGATTTCCCGGGTCCTACCCGGTATTCTGGTGTAAAAGTGGTATAAGTAGGACAGTTTATAGGGGCAGTATCTGCATGTCCTACACTCTATTTAAGCTGGAATATAGTACAGTATAGTGGATATTTTGCAGTTATTGGTACATTTTGGGCTGACAGTACTATCACAGGCATCCAAGTGCCGCCCCCAAACATGTGCCACCCCTAGGCACGTGCCTCACTTGCCTAATGGGAAATTCGGCTCTGGGTTTAGTAGTCATTATGACATTAGGTATATATTGACTGGCTTGCTCTGTATGTTTGGGTCAGTCCAGAATGAATGCTGTGTAAGCCGAAACGGGCTCTTAGACTGCCATGCTTGTAAAGCAGGGATGGGGAACCTTTGGCCCTCCAGCTATTGTTGAACTATGCATCCCAGCATGCCCGGCTGCTACTGTTTTGCTATTTGGCTATGTAAAAAATGTTGCAGGGCATGCTGGGATGCGTAGTTCAATAACAGCTGGAGGGCCGAAGGTTCCCCATGCCTGTTGTAAAGGCTCTCTGGATGGGTGAATATATGTGTGCCATGTAATTTACATCTTTTGTGCACCTGATTATGATTCAATTACATTTATTAAACTGAGTTGATTTAATATCAAGGAGTGCTGCCGTCATATCAACTGGATATTGAGTTTCTTTACAACTCTCTCTCTCTTCTCTATCTATACATACATAATTCTGCTGTTCAAAATAAGGAATCATGATATGGTATATTGATAAAATATGGATAGCACTTGTTTCACTAGGCTTGTGACGCTCTAGGACGAAGGGGGGCCTCTATGGTAGTGGACTAGCAATGAGTGGGTAAGAGACTGCTGCTACGCGGGTGTGCGAATGCACGTCACCGTCGTCACGTGGTGCGGAAGTTGTTAGTCCCTGTTGCTGGAGGACTACACGTGTTGTTGTTTTTTCTGGTCTTGGCTGTCGGTGTCTGTGCTGAATATGTCCGCTGCGCTTCTCAGGAAGGGTCTGGAGCTGCTGGGTCCGGCATCTAGCGGTGAGAGATGACCGACTCGTTTTTACTAGTGAGCCTGTATGGCACTGGCACATATGGCAGACGGCTGTCTGTGTAATGCTATAGCTGGCTGTATATGTGTGGGGATAATTATTGCATCTGGTTGTATTGTTTAATTTTCTTAAAGTTGTAATATGCTTCCTTTACATCTTCAGCGAATACAACCTTTATCGGCTATGGCTTAATGAGTGTTCGGAGATGCATTTAGTGACACCTGAAGTGTTCCTTATATCTGTCTGCAGTACTCCTGGGGGTTTTAGCCAAGGTTAGAGTGCATGGATAACTTGCATCTGTGAGGGCTCTACGTATTACATGCCCATAGGTTTTTTTTTAATGCGGTTTCTTTGGTGCTGTACAATAAAAATGTCAGTGTAATCTGGGTAGATCACAGTGATGTTGCAGGCTCCATGTTACACTTTAAATTTTCAGTGCAATAGCCTGCTCTGCCGCCTTAAGCAGACTTGGAGGTGATGGAAGTTACATTGGGAAGCATCTGAACTGAATTATTTTTTAATTATTATTTTCTTGTTCTTGGTAGTGTACCTTATGTGAAAGCCATTGCATTGAGTGATAGCAGGTTTTTTTGATGCAAAATTACATCAAGCTTATTGAAATGTCCCAGCTGCTATACTCTGGAGAATAACTTGTTCAGGGGTGCTGGATGGGATCCTGACAGTCATTTACCCGACGTCGGGATCCCGACTGTCAAAACGCAGACAGCCGGGTGCCCGACGGACACCCGCTATTTTCCCTCGTGGTGGTCCACGACCCCCATAGAGTGAGAATAGAATAAGTGGCCCCCCATAGAGGGAGAATAGAATAAGTGGCTCGCGTAGCGTGGTGAGCGCAGCCCGCCCGCAAGGGGCTTTTTTGCGCTCGCCATGCTGTCTTGAGTACAGGCAGTCGGGCTAATGACTGTCGGGATCCCGACTGTCGGAGTCCCATACCGCACCCGCTTGTGGACAAGCCTAATTGAATGGACTCCTTGGAATACAAGATTTATAGGACAGGAAAGAGTGTCCGTAGATGGTGCACCTTCAAGAATTTGACTAATAAAATGTATCTTTTATTTGATTGTTATAAAAATTGCAAAACAAAACCACACACACACTGAATTTAAAAGGATGAAAATCCTCACCCAGTGGGACCCCAGTACCAATGTTCCCTTAATTTATTGATAAATAGTTCTGGTAGCATGACAGATCCCATAGTAAGCACACTTGTTGTTGGTGAAGAACAGTAATTTCTATCTATGTAGAAATTACTGTTTTTCACCTACAATAATACCCCTTTTAGACATACTACCCGGGAATTACCCTGCATTTTGACTGCTGTGTAATTTTCCCGGGTGCAGCCTGCACCCTTTCACACTTACAGCAGCAAATTACCGGGTGAAGCAGTTCTACCCAGTAATTTGCTGAAAAACCCGGGTTTTTCTTATGTCTGAAAGGGTCAACCCGGGTCTTAAATCCCGGGTCCTCAACCCAGGTAAAAAGAAGGGTCGGAGACCTGGGTTTTAACACCCGGGTTGACCCTTTCAGACATACCAAAATCCCGGGTTGATGCGCGTTCATGTGCAAAAACCTGGGATTTTGCTGTATGTCTGAAAGGGGTATTAGTGTGCATACACACTAGGGATTCTGTCACGCTACCAGATCTATTTATCAATAAATTAAGGGAACATTGGTACTGGGGTCCCACTGGGTGAGGATTTTCATCCTTTTTAATTCACTTTGTGTGTTTATGTATGTATGGTTTTATCTCACAATTTTTATAACAATCAAATAAAAGTTACATTTTATTAGTCAAATTCTTGAAGGTGCACCATCTACAGACACTCTTTCCTATAAATCTTGTATTTAGTGTTCTAACATCCGCCATCTTTGAAAACCCATGCAGTTCCTGTTCTCTGCCTGGGGTGTCGCTGTCTGCTGTGGTGTTTCTGGCACAGGTCTGGTTTTCATACCAGTGCTGATATACAGACCACGCTGTGCTGGAAGCACTACAGCAGACTGCGATACCCCAGGCAGGGAAGAGGAACTGCATGGGTTTTCAAAGATGGTGGGTGCTACAATGAACACTAATTAAGTGTCCATGGTAGCACACCCTCACGGCCTTATATTACATTAAAGAATGAACTTAGAAACAAGGGTCCACCAATAATAAACTTTATTATTCTCCTGTGCGACCGGCAAAAATTCTCTTTGTACTCCTTGGAATACAACGTCCATATATGTTGATTTTTAGAAGTTCTTTGCATGTTATATGATAAGTCATTCAGTATATTGTCAGATATAACACTATCCTAGGCACCCTTATTACCACGTTTCTCTGACACAGGGACACGTTCATGTCAGTGTCTGCAGGGTTGAGGGGTAAATTTTTTTTACCCATGATTAAGTGTGGCTGTATGTAATACTTTGTTTTAACCTACAGATCAGAAATGCCCACGTTTAAAGAATCGTTCAGGAAGCGAAAGCCAGAATGGAGCCTTAAGCAGTCACAAAACCGGAATGAGAAAACAGCTGCGTAGGCTGAAACACCAGGGGCAGCCACAAAAGCAGAGAGCAACAGCCAAAGACAGAGTGATAAAATCAGCAGTAGGTAAGACTACAGTATATTAAAGTGTAGTAGACCAGGGTATACAGTACTCTACACTGCAGCCTACAGTGTACATTCTCTACTACACGAACAAAAACGTAAAGATGCATTTACTGTAATAAAAAAAACTATGGACTTTAGTAAGGTTACAGTATAGATGATCTAGGTCGGCTGATAATGGGCAACAGTGACTAAGTCGACATAGGCAAGGTCAACATGAGGGTATTTAATCTCCACAAAGATAAGTGCCATCCATGGTTGTCTTCAAAGCTATAGACCCAGATCTAATTGATTAGAATAGACTTTCAGTATGGTTTGTTATACATACTCTGTCTATATCTAGAATACAATATAACAGGGAGCTGAGGCTCCTTCAATCACCCCCCATCGCAGCGCTAAAGTTCTTCCCGATCACTGTGGTCAGCAGCGATCGGGCAGCCCGCGTCTCCCCACACAGTGAGCGGCTGCATAGCAGGTCCAGCCGCGGAGCAAGCCCCCTCCCCCCTCCTTATATATGATGGACATCCATCATCTTGCCCCCCGCCCCCTTACCCACGCCGATGAGAAGACGTCGGCGCATAGGAGATGATGCTGCGGGAGCCAGCACTGGGGCCGAGGAGACCAGCCGATGGAGGTTCCGGGGCTGAGGGAACAGCAGCCATTGCGTGAGACAGCTGCTGCTGCTGCAGGGAAGTCCAGCTGCTGCTGAAGCAGAGGAGGCCAGCTACTGCGCGGGAGCCGGCGCCGGGGCATAGAGAAGACCTGACATTGATTACGTAGCCGCAGGTGAGAAGGATACGTAGTCCAGGAGATCTGGGGGGGGTGGGAACCCATGCTCTCTCCCTTTGCCTTGCCTTACTTACATATCTACCTGCCTTTTACTCCCTCTTTGTGTCATCTCTCTTGCCCCACCTCTTTCGCTCTCACATGGTCCATCCCCACTGCTGCGGAACGTGGAAGCCGGCATCAGGGCACAGGAGACCTGACTGCTAGTACTGGGTGGGTGGGGGAGAATAGCAATGTGAACCCCATTGGCTTCTATAGTGTTAACCCCCACCCCACACACACACCTTTTGGAGGGTGGCGGTGTATAAATGTATGTATGTGGGTGGCGGTTTATAAATGGTATGCATGTATGAGGGTGGCGTGTATAAATGGTATGTATGTATGAGGGTGGCGGGGTATATATGTATGTATGTATGAGGGTGGCGGTGTATAAATGAATGTATGTATGAGGGTGGCGGTGTATAAATGTATGTATGTGGGTGGAGGTGTATAAATGGTATGCATGTATGAGGGTGGCGATGTATAAATGGTATGCATGTATGAGGGTGGCGGTGTATAAATGTATATATGTATGAATGAGGGTGGCGGTGTATAAATGTATGTATGTATGAATGAGGGTGGCGGTGTATAAATGGTATGTATGTATGTATGAGGGTGGCGGTGTATAAATGGTATGTATGTATGAATGAGGGTGGCGGTGTATAAATGTATGTATGTATGAATGAGGGTGGCGGTGTATAAATGGTATGTATGTATGTATGTATGAATGAGGGTGGCGGTGTATAAATGGTATGTATGTATGTATGTATGTATGAGGGTGGCGTGTATAAATGGTATGTATGTATGAGGGTGGCGGGGTATATATGTATGTATGAGGGTGGCGGTGTATAAATGGTATGTATGTATGTATGTATGAGGGTGGCGTGTATAAATGGTATGTATGTATGAGGGTGGCGGGGTATATATGTATGTATGTATGAGGGTGGCGGTGTATAAATGAATGTATGTATGAGGGTGGCGGTGTATAAATGTATGTATGTGGGTGGCGGTGTATAAATGGTATGCATGTATGAGGGTGGCGATGTATAAATGGTATGCATGTATGAGGGTGGCGATGTATAAATGGTATGCATGTATGAGGGTGGCGGTGTATAAATGTATGTATGTATGAGGGTGGCGGTGTATAAATGTATGTATGTATGAATGAGGGTGGCGGTGTATGTATGTATGAATGAGGGTGGCGGTGTATAAATGTATGTATGTATGTATGAATGAGGGTGGCGGTGTATAAATGGTATGTATGTATGTATGTATGTATGAGGGTGGCGGTGTATAAATGGTATGTATGTATGAATGAGGGTGGCGGTGTATAAATGTATGTATGTATGAATGAGGGTGGCGGTGTATAAATGTATGTATGTATGAATGAGGGTGGCGGTGTATAAATGGTATGTATGTATGTATGAATGAGGGTGGCGGTGTATAAATGGTATGTATGTATGTATGAGGGTGGCGTGTATAAATGGTATGTATGTATGAGGGTGGCGGGGTATATATGTATGTATGAGGGTGGCGGTGTATAAATGGTATGTATGTATGTATGAGGGTGGCGTGTATAAATGGTATGTATGTATGAGGGTGGCGGGGTATATATGTATGTATGTATGTATGTATGTATGAGGGTGGCGGTGTATAAATGAATGTATGTATGAGGGTGGCGGTGTATAAATGTATGTATGTGGGTGGCGGTGTATAAATGGTATGCATGTATGAGGGTGGCGATGTATAAATGGTATGCATGTATGAGGGTGGCGATGTATAAATGGTATGCATGTATGAGGGTGGCGATGTATAAATGGTATGCATGTATGAGGGTGGCGATGTATAAATGGTATGCATGTATGAGGGTGGCGGTGTATAAATGTATGTATGTATGAGGGTGGCGGTGTATAAATGTATGAATGAGGGTGGCGGTGTATGTATGTATGAATGAGGGTGGCGGTGTATAAATGTATGTATGAATGAGGGTGGCGGTGTATAAATGGTATGTATGTATGAGGGTGGCGGTGTATAAATGTATGTATGAGGTTGGCGATGTATAAATGTACATATGCGCATGATGTTGGCTCTTCGTCATCCCAAAGCATATTTTTTGGCTCTTTGTCTATGACTGGTTGGCCACCCCTGCAATATAATATTTAAATTACTCTTTATACTTTTGCGATAGATTTTTATAATGTACAATTGCCAGTGTTTCCAAACAGTCCAAAGGGATCTCTAACAGATCCTGATTTCCAGATCTCTTATTTAGTCAGTTCATTATCACTTGACAAGTTTTAGAAGCTCCGCAGGATGGCTTATGATACTGCTGATATCTGTTTAATGTGCACTCTTAATATGCCTACACACGGGGCAGGATGTACAATTTTCGGGTGTTTTACTGCGTTTTCAAATGTATTAAGACCCGGCCGCCGCATTTTGGCCGGCCAGGGTATCGCCTACCCTATAGAAGTCCATGGGCTTCTTATTGCCGCCCGTCGCAACCTGCAGCCCTCCGACCCAGATGCTGACACCCCCTCCCCGGGTTACCTTCCTCCAGGAAGCCTGGACCTGGAAGGTAATCTCCTCCTCCTAACAATGCAGCCGGATGTCCTTCCGACTGCAGGGGGAAGGAGGAGGTAGAGCCAGGGACAGCCTGCTTTGGCTTCTGGCCATGGGGGGAGTGAGGAGAGCCCAGGAAGGTGACGGGAGATTCCCCCCCCCCCCCCCCCCCGCACACCACATCACAGGTATGTCACCGCATTGCGATTCTAATCACATATGTTAGTATATATGCCATAGCATCACTGCGGTGGTGTGGCAATGTATTTTAATACATCCCGCCCTAAGTGAAATTTGAAATGATCTTGCTTATTTTGGCCCTTTTTAGAGATATCGTTTAAAATATCTCCCAATATATACGGTACAAACAATGCTCGCTCCCTCAAGTCCAAACCCAAATCCCCCTCCTGTCCTCTGTGCATGCTGCTCAATTTGACTATGCCGTCATTGACTGCATATATGTAATGGGGATCCAGTGACCAAATTGTATGGTAGTGTTCAGTGTGTATACACTAGATCGTTCTCTGGGAGTTAAAGGGGAAATCCTCTAACTCCCTTTACAGTTCCCCGAGGGCTGACCTTGGAAAGCACTGCACTATAGCACGTAACCTTGTAAAACCACAAATAAAGTTACATATGGAATTTTAAAGGAAATTCCTTGTGATCTGATTATGTAATCGTTGAGGTCACAACCGTTATTAGTGTAATTAAAGATAGGTGTTCACCTACCTATTGTAAAACTAACTTACATCTAGCACAGACAAAGTGTAACTCATTCTCTCTCTTGTTGCAGAGGAGTATAAGAAGCGCACAGCGCAGGACCATCTGGAGAACAACCTCAGTTACATGCTTAGTTCCTGTGCTGCTGCAAAACATGATGTTGTCAGTAAGGTGAGTGATTTGTAACTGAGATCTAGCCAAGCAATGTTTTACTAGTTCTACTTCATGCTACAATAGCCATTGTTGTATATAAAGAGGAGAACCTGGGGCAGAGACCACAAAATGGCAGCATCTTGGTATATTCTCTGTAACGTGTTCGATTTTCTTTAGTAACAAAGCTCTGTTTGTATTTTGTTTTTATTTTCTTAGGTGTTAATTCCTGAGTGTAAATTAACAATGCCGAAAAAGGACTGTATCACAGGGAGCTGTCTTAAGGCCCCCATACACCATTAGGACTTGCATACAACCTGGTCATATGCAGGTCGAACGAGCGAACATATGTGTTTTAAAAGCGCATACGAGCTGCTTACGACCTCAGTGGAAGCTGATGGATCAGACATGTAGCACGTCTGATCCGAGGGGAGACCACTCTACCTCCGGGACCGCGCTTCGTGCGCTAAGTGCACGCGATCTGTCGCACGACCCGTTAAAATTTGTTCGGATCGTGTGCACATCTTTCTGGTGAATGGCAGCCTTTAAGCAGCTGTTCATGACGGGTGTGTTAGAAAAAAATAAGCAAACAGAAATAGATAAACAGCGCTGGGTTTCACTTCATAAAATGTAGCGTACACACGTATATTTTCATATTTTAATTGATATACTGTATTACACGTTTAAAACAGTGTGCACACTTGTAATAGAACAAATATAGATTTGTTGGAGGAGAAAACTCCTTGGGTAAATAGAAAGAATAAGGAGTTTCAACGCCCTTGTATTGAGGGGTGAAATCAGGTGGCCAGTCAGATGCACAATTATTTTTACTTGTATATGGTTAAAGCTGAAGCGGGCGATGATTTATGGCCCAAATGTAAAGTCCCAGCACAGAGTTGGTTATTTACCAAATTGAAGTTGCAATTCATCTGAAATAGTTAGAATTAACAAGAATTCATCGCATCAGCTGGCAATAAATGGAGACGGTGGTAGGTGATGACGCTGGTTCAGAACAAAACTGTGCTTGACCGTACAATCATTGATTATGGATTGCATGTTGCAATGTGATTGGTTGCCTGATAATCATATAATGTATGCACCGCTTAACACAAAATCTGTGTTCTGCATTCATCCCTCTGTGCTCAGCCATTTTATTAATTTATTTTTTAAAATACAGGTCCTAAATCAGCACCGTGGGCGTAAAGCAAGAGACCAACAAGTGAAGAAGAAAAAGCGAGTACCCCAGAAGCCTGTGTTCTCAGAGTCAGACTTCAAACGTTTTGAAAAAGAGTACTTTGGGGGCAAATAATTTGGAAAGCAAAGAAATGTGACTATTGCTGGAAGATGCTGAGCCCTACTGCGTGACTTTGTTCCTTCTTGCAGGAAAAGGGACTGTTGCTGGAAGGTGCCATCGTCTGTTACTCCCTGTAAGCCTCCCGCGTGACTTTGGTCCTTTCGTGCAGAAACTGCAGAACATCACAGAATATTCTGCAAATTAATATTCCTAGCCTTTGTGTCCTGCACCGGCAATTGTAATGTTGCCCATATAAGATACTGTAATCTAAAAATACATGCCGTGAATTTCTAACACATATTGTTGATACAGAATGTAGATTTCTTCATATAAAAACCAACTCTGTATTTTAGATTTGATCACTTGTAAGATGTCCTCTGGACATTCACTAATACCATAATCCCATTATACATTTGTGAGTAGACAAATAGGAAGGTAACCTTTACATTCAAACAATACAGATTTTGGTGGGACTGTTCTAACTAACGGATTTACCTCTACTGTGCACTCTCTATTGTATAGATGCTATTTATCCAGAAATAACCTGGCAATATATCCTCCTGTGTGGTATTGGCTTTTTTTTTTTCCGAGTAAAGGCGTACTAATACAGTAGGCCAATTGCAGGCGGTACTCGCTTTCCAGCAGGTAAATAAAGAGAGCGAAGTAGTATTGGCTGATTGACGTTTCATTCGCTGATGAAAATCTTAATAGATCGAACCGTCAATCAGCCGTCTTTTTATTTACCTGCTGCAAAGCCCTGTGAGTGTGTCCTGCAATTGCCCCATTATTTATATAGAACATTGTTTGTGCACAGGAGATGAAGAAAAATAAAAACTGAGTGCAGATATTAAAAGCACTATGTATAGTGTTACATTTCTAATATCAAAGAAAAATGTATACTTGGCAAAAGATTATATGACTAGTAGTCTTTCCCTTGTCCTTTCATAGTATGTTGGGCATGTAGTTCCTGATAAGCAGTGAATAGGCCAAATAAACACACATACAGTATGGCTGGTTGTGAACTGTAATCAGACTATAGTTCTTCTGAAATGTCAATACAGAGAACCATATTGCACAAGAAGAAGTCAGCATGTTAACTTCCTTCATAGTCATTATAGAGCTCAACAGAGGCACCTGGAGAGCCATGATCTACAACTGCGAGAGGTCTGTGACCGCAGGAGTGTTTTGACCATCTGCAAGCTGCTTTTGTGGAGAGAGCTTCACCCTGAACTATTTTGTTTTTGTGGTTTGAGCACCAAGACACCACCCAATAATCAGTGGAACAGCTGTGCTTTTCTGGGGCAGTTCCTCTGTGTCATCGGCGGGCTGCAGTATCCCATGGCGGTTGTGGGGTGTTAAGGGGGGAGCAGAAGCAAAGCAGTAGATAGTCTTGTCTGGGGCCCAGGTATTTCATGCGGGCGTGGTTTAACCACAAGTAGCCATGCAGCCTTTAAAATAAAAATACAGACACAATTGTACTTTAAGTACCTTCCTGGCCACATTGCATCCTAGTACACAGCAGCATGTGCTGAGTTGAGGAAAAGAGCTGCTGCAGCTTCTGACTCCAGGTAATAAGAAGAGGATCAGGTCCCCACTGGGCCCCTCTGTCAGGTCTGGGCCTGGATAATTAGCACCCCATCTCTGCCTCTCTTGGCACCCCTGAGCAGAAACGCGCAGTTCATCTGTGCAGAGTAGCAAGTAACATACTCAGCACATGCATTAAGAATTTTAGGGGTGCAGCTTTAGAGCTTTGCCACTGGAGGGCAGCATTACCTTGTGAATATGTAACACTACTCAATTATGGTAGAATACTAGTAGTACATGTTAACTTCTCTCACCCTAAAAAGTTTGTTTTGGCTTAATAGACACAACACCACCATACACCTAATATACTGTATAGCAAATAACATTATCATAATTATTGCAATCTACTCTTCCGGTGCTGCTGAGGACTACCCCAAAAACTGGGGGCCTCCTGCAGCTTCTGGGAGGGTTGGCAAGTGTGCTTTATCTATGTGTTATGTGCTGCTAGCTCTGGTCCTGAGACTAGACCTGTTACTTGGCCTAATTATGAGTTGTGTGCATGCAAAGCAATCATGTGAAAATCGCTGGCCGGAACATCGCTCAGTGCATATTCACTAAGCAGGTTGACAGTCATTAGTTTCAGTTTGGACGGGTCAAAAGGTCGAGAGAAGCAAAATGTCACCATGAAGAATGGTCAACATGAAAACAATCGATGTTAAGTTTTGGGGTTTTTAAGGTTTTTTTGTGTGTCGATGTAGGTCGACATGGACACTTTATACGTGTATCACTATGCTCGCTGTGCTTGGCACACTATCATATTCCGCCTCCATGTCCATTGGGAAGGTAAAGTATTAAAAAAAAAATGTACAAAAGTTGTCATCCTTTTTCATGTGTCCACCTACTGTCTGTCGACCAATAGTGATCAACCTCATGACTCGACCAAGATACTGTCAAACTAACAACTACATACCGTGTTCTTTGTGCATATAAGCATAGCATTAGGTGTTGCGAGGTGGTGTCCTGTAATTAAACATTGAGGCATAGTTGCAGATGTTCCTGCATTCTGCAGGAGGGGTCTGTCTGTCCTAAATCTCCTGTTGTCCTGCACTGTGCTCCTAATCGCCCAGATTCTTTAGATTTTGCAAAGGGTGCCACTAAGGAGTTTCTATGCAAGAACAGTGATTTGCTGTAGCTGCTAAGGAGTTCTTGCTGAAGAATCTCATTACCCCCCTTGTAGGAACCCCTGACCGGACTAATGGGGGATACACAAGAAGGTGATCCATGAACTATTTTTAAGCGATTTGAATAGATCGCTTAGAAATGGTGCATGGATGCCACCATGTGTATGGCCCTTGGTGATGACGATGTGCAGTCCCTCGCATCGCTATCACCTGACTAAATATATACTGCACGTAGTATATATCTAGTGATTACCAGTGATCTCTCTCCAGAGAGCACAGGCTGGTGCAGTGTTGTGTGCTGAGCAATCTGTGCTTAACTGCATTGCTAAGCACAGATGCTCAGTTGGCCTGTGTATGCTGGGCATGAGAGAGAGCACATGATCACACAGGGTCTTCTGTGTTTGTGTGCGCTGATCCATTGCTAGTAATCATTCTTTAGTTAATCACGTTTGTATCTGGTGTCTGTAATGTTTTGGCTATTGCTATAATGAAATGGAAAACTGCAGATCCAATAAATATAGGTAGTGTCTGCAAGTTGCAGCATTTAAGGATAGACACACCCATATGTTAAACTAGACCAGACATGTCCAACGTTGGCCCTCCAGATGTTGTGAAACTACACTTCCCAGCATGCTTTGTAATAGTTTTAGCATTCTCTAATGGCAATGTGGCAATGCATGCTGGGATGTGTAGTTTCACAACATCTGGAGGGCCAACGTTGGACATGCCTGAACTAG
The DNA here is from genome assembly GCF_055691185.1 of Crinia signifera. Classification (NCBI taxonomy): domain Eukaryota; kingdom Metazoa; phylum Chordata; class Amphibia; order Anura; family Myobatrachidae; genus Crinia; species Crinia signifera. Next base: position 58,789,609 of record NC_139224.1, read on the forward strand.
ACGTTCTGTTTGGGCAAAGTACAACACGCCCTCTTTCCGGCATCCTATGGTAATGTCCCCAATTATTGCTTTAAAAAGTAGGCAAGTATACCTTAAGGGTAAATCTGATGAGCAATAAAGGGTGTGTTATCAACCATGTTCTGGCATTTCTCACTGACTTTCTACCATAACTTGGTATATAGCCACACTATTCCACTTACAAGTAAAAGCTAAAGAAACACAACATGAACAATGCAGTTATCTTTTGCCGGACATCACTGTTTCTGTAACATTATTATATTCTTAGCTATAGAGATTGGAAGGAGCGCATTCAATTCAGTGGGATTCCTTAAGGTGCCCATACACTAGGGTGATTCACATGCGATTTGGGCTCTTTTCATGTGAATGTGGCGATCAATCACATGAAAAGTGAACTTATTGCATGTGATTAACCGCAGGTCTGATGCGAAGCGCGGCCCTGTGCGCATCACACCAGAGCCTGTACGCCACATTGGCTGCAGAAGCGATCTGTTGGATTGCTTCTGAGCCAGGCAGGCTTGGATTGTATCCGTTCTATCACATGTGGAAGGACCGCACACAATATATCCCATGCGATGCAATGTCTTGGGTGCCTCAAGCTGGGGATAGCAGGCGACTTTTCTGCTTGGAGAAGTCACCCTAGTGTATCGGGGCCTTTAGAGACTTCTAAAATGAAGAAATGCTGTGCAGTAAGGCAATATGAAGAAAGTGTATGCTAATGTTCAGAAGTCCTATTATCTGTGTGTACAGTTTGCCTGCGGTTCTCTATTGTTTGTGTGATGTTGTGTATGTAACCATGTAAGTGTTACCATTGTGTTTTGTGTCTCCTGGTCCTGCCTGTTTGCAATGTAACATTTCTTGCCAGGCTTGTGACCTGAATGACTTTCATTCAGCATCTGTTGGTTCTTTGTAAGTTTTATTTGTCTTTCCATTGTTTCCCTATTGAATGTTGTGCTAGACTACTGTAGCTAAGTCTAGTCTAAACACTGTTAGAATATTGGAAGCAGGTTCCTGTTGCCTTGCTCCAGCACAGCTGGGACATCGCCTGAGAGCTGCAGATACTGTACTTGTGTCATACACTGATAAAATCTCCCCCCACTCATAACCACTATTAAGCAGCCTGACCCACATACTTTGCATTCATTGTGTATTTCCAAAGGTAGTTCCAGTATTACACAAATGCTGACTCTCTTCCTGCTATGCAATAAAGATGGTGAAACCTCCGGCTGCATTCAGCCCACAACTTATGATACATTTAGAATAACAATATTTTCTCAATATTATGGGATCTATTTATCAAGCTGACTTTTCATAACATTTTGCAGAAAAATAACTATGTACTGTATGTAACAAAAGCCTGTTGCAGGGTATGGTGCAGATCCGCTGTGCAAACGCCTTCATCAGATCACACAAAACCGGTGGGTGCACCGAGAAAAACTATGTGAAAGCGGTCATGTTCAGGGACAGACTGGTCAGCAACAAAATCGGCCCTGGCATTTGTGCACATGCATGACCGCTGCCTCTCCCAGCTTGCAGGAGAGAGGAGAATAGTGGCATGTGATGCCCCCTCGCTCCTGGACCTTAGCAGGCGCACAGAGAGAGCTGCCGGACCTACCACTAATCCAGCAGCTCGCTCTGTGTGCCGATCGGGAGGCGGAGCCTCCACTTACAAGAAGAAATTGGCCCACCTTGCCATCTGCCCCTCTTGCATTTGCCAGAAGTGCCAGATGGCCAGTCCTGCTCTAGGCATGTTGAAGCCTGCATGGGGCGAGCCGATGGCTAGACATGACTTCAGCACCTGCCCCAAATTGGGACATTTCTGAGGCAAAAAAAAAGCAGCCTAGACTGCCTGTTATTGTCGAACGGGTAAAAAATAATTTGATGGTCAGCGACCATAAGCTATGGAAACTGACAAAGCATCTGCACAGTGTCTGTTCCTCAGGAGGGATTTTACAAACATGCGAGAGACTCCTCCGATGTAGCTTGTAGGGACCGTGGCCATTGCTGTTTCTGTGAGTTACAGTTAGTACATATTGAGGCTTTTCATGTAGAAAGTTGTTATTCCTGCTACTATGTACATTAACCCCTTCCTGACACAGCCAGTTTTTGCCTTCCTGACAGAGCCCTTTTTTTCAAATCTGACATGTATCACTTAAGTGGGGATAACTTTTTTTTGCTTTTACTTATCCCAGTGATTTTGAGATTTGTTTTCTCGTGACACATTGTACTTCAAGTTAGTGGTAAATTTGGGTCGATACAGTCTGTGTTTTTTTGTGAAAAA